>NC_052478.1:3538244-3547572 GCF_009730915.1 Dioscorea cayenensis subsp. rotundata
TTTTTTTTTACGTATTGCTCTCAAACACACACATAGTGTTGCTTGTGTAGATTATCCATTTATTTATTTATTTATTTATTATTATTAAAAATTGTGGATAGGCCATTTGTAGTATTTCAACTTTGAGTTGGGAGGCAACAGAGTAACCAACTATCCTATTAAGGGGTGACATTAAAACAAAAGTTAAAAAAATTATTATTTCATGCAAATAAATATATAATTTAAATCATAAAAATCAAAAACATATCAAATAGTCAAATTTAGAGTGTGTGGGATAGTTTGTCTGTATTATATATATATATATATATATATATATATATATATATATATATATAATTTACATTACGATAAAAAAACTTAAACTTAAATGTATTGGTGCAAATTAAACTCCAACCCAAAAAAATTTAAGATGATAGAATAAGAGACACATCATATTTTTTTTAAGCGGGGGATTAGTAATTGGTCTAACATGTCTCATTAATGCATATTGATATATTTTTTAATTAGCCGCATTACAAGCAAACTAAAACAAGTTCAGCTGAAAAGACGTGAAATTCAAGCTTATATATTTAAATTTATATTTTTAAATTAACAAATGTTAAATATTAGTTACACTAACACAAAATGGTGTTAATTTGAGAAAACAGGAAGATTTGAGATCATGATATGAATGTGTTTAAGACAAACTAAAGTATAAGGTGTATGAAACCTCAATTAAATTCTTGGTGTTTTCATGAATTATATGACAAAGATTTCTCAAAGTGTGGGTTGAGAACATGATTGAGGTGAGGAAACAAGCAAAGGTTTGGTACTAAGTGGTTGTTGTTTGAAAAAGAACAAATGCATGTGGAGGTGCATGTGCCCCCCATGCATAGACTAATCACTGCCAAACATTACAAAACCCTCCCTCCTCTTTTATCTCTTTTATATATATATATATATATAATTTCTTTAATTAAGTCCCATTTGTCCCATTTTGGCAAATCATTGATCCATAGACTCTGAATGTGAAGCTAAATCTATCATTAAATGAGAGAACAAAATAGAATACCTAGGAAGAACCATTAATTCTAAAGAGATGATGGCCTAAGCCCTAATAAATAACAAAAATGAAAAGATAATATACATGCCTAGATCCTACCATTTTGATCATAATGTATAACTTCAAAAAATAACAATTATTATAATAATTCTATTTGGCTGTCTTCTCTCTTTAATAAAATGAATAAATCACAAATTTATTAAAATAAAAAGAGTACGGAGAGGACAACAAGAGTAAAGTAATAAGCTGGATAGGCTACCGTCTGGAGACATAGGCATGCCAGCAGCAAATAGAGAAGAACTACTCCGGATCAGTAATGTGCGCCTAATCGCCGATATGATCTGTATGTCTGGTGCTCAGAAAATTGAGGAACCGCTTGATTCTCTAGGAGGCCTCTGAAATTTCCTGCTAATGAGACCCGATATCTTGTCTTCTTCTCCTACTTTCATTTTCATTAATTTTTTTCTTTCACTTGACAAAAACAAAAGGAAATTATTTAAATGCTTAATTTTAATGAAGGGAACACAAATGGCCTACTAAACTAATCTTCAATTATAATAATGATATTGCTTACATGGTAGCTAAAAACAGTGTTATTAATGGACTAGTTATAATTATTGAAGAGGTATATATACATGTTGACCAAAAAACATACCAATTAATTTAGATTAATAATAAAATTAAACATTTGGAAGCGTTCTAGAAATAGTATTTTTTTAAATAAAATAATTTGATTGAATATGAATTCATAATAATATATAAATGCATATGGATAAAAAATAACTATATATAGCATTGCCACTAACATGTTTAATGATACAAAGTGGTCCATAAAATTCAGTTTTAGAACGATTGTTATCGGTCCAAGTTGAAAAGAGATTGATAAGTATGTATTTTTAATTTACATTAATCAACATTAAAAACTAGAAAAACTCATTTTAGGAATATTGTGTTTTAGACTTAATAATGAGTGTTCGAAGTAAATGAATTTTGGAGTTATTAGAAGATTATTTTCATTAGCACTAAAAAAATCGTATGACTCTATGATAAGAGAAGATTTTTGACAATAGACGACACATGGCACATCTAAGGGTTTGTTAATAAACAGACATATACAAAGGTGCATTGGTGGCTTATCGGCCCCCTAAAAATTTATTAATTTAGATAAGCACCTGCATTGAAAAATAAAAAGTCCGCATGCGTGCACCCCTAGAAAATTTACAGACAATCATATTGAGCTAATAAATTTCCCTAATAATCCAATTTAGAGGAGAGAATAGAACTCCTCTCATAGCTAAGAGAACCCACTAGAACACATTTGATTATAACTGTAAACAATGCAGGAACAAAAATATAAATAATACTTAGCTTATGAAAATCATTGCACATTAAACATTAATTAAAAAAATCACAAAAATTAAGATCCAGTTGTTTTGATAAATAGATTAAACATTGTGTCTTAATGCTTGGATTTATGCTTGATTAGTGGGAGAAGAGTCTCATTATTGTAGTCTGTTACCAATACTTAAACTAGAAAAAGAGTCAATTAAGGTGATATAAAAACAGGAAAAAGCTCCTAAAGAGAAGACTTAAAATCTTATATATCTACTTAATTTTTGTCTTTATGTATGATAAGTGGGGGATCTATTCAATAGAAAAGGTCTCATTATTGTAGTTTGTTACTAATACTTAATTTGAAGGTCTAATGCAACTATGCAAGTGATATAAAATAAATAAATAAATAAATAAATAAAAGCTCCTAATTCAAAGAATTAATTAAGGCCCTTAATATCTTCTTAATGTTTGGCTGTATTCATGTTAAGTAGAAAAGGTCCCATTAAGCCTAGTGATAGTTGAACTCTAACAATACTATATATATGAAAAGAAAATTCCTTCCTTATTTGAAGGTCACAATTTTTTCTATCCCTATAAAAGGAAAATTAAATCTGCTCCCATTTTGATTAAAGACTTATAATAATTTAAATGATAATTTTCTTTATTTAAGTTATAATGCAAACCCCTTATTTAAATGAGCAAAAAAAATTACATATAATAAGAGTACTGTTAAGAATATATATGTTATAAATGTAAAGATAGTAATAAGAATAGAGAGCCAGAGTATTTACCAAAAACCCTGAAGAACTGTTCTTCTTCTTCTTTCTTCTTTTATTTCTCTCTTTTCTTTCTCTTCTCTATATCTCAAAGTATACAAAATGAGGGGGTATTTATAGGGTTACAAGAGTTGAATGAACGGCCAGGATCGATTCGATCCGACGGTCCAAAATACCCTGGTTGGTGGAATAAGAATGATGCACGGCTACACATAAAGCTATTCACGTTACAGGGTCGCTACATGATGAAATTGCTACAGTGAGGCATCCATTAAAAATATTTGTTTATAACACTCCCCTTGGATGCTTACGACCAAAGGATATGCTCGTTAAAAACCTTGCTAGGAAAAACCCGATGGGATAAAAAAACCTAGCTAAGGAAAAAAAGAGTACACTATCTCTTGGCACATTTGAGGGTTACTCGCCTCATTAAAAAAACCTTGCCTCGAAAAACCCATTGGGACAAAAAAACCTCTGGCGAAGGGAAAAAGAGTACGCCTCCTCAAATAAATAACTTTTTAACTCATATCGAAAGTACTTACATCCTTAAGTCTTCTCATCCCGATTTTGTATATAAGTCTTTGGTGAATGCACTTAGGAAGTGATTTTGTGAATAGATCGACTTGATTCTCACCTGGATTGAATCTTTTTGAACTTCTATAACGCCTTCTTTCCGGAGATCATGAGTGTAGAAAAAAATTTTGGTGATATATGTTTTCGCTCGTCACCTTTAATATAACCTCCTTGTATTTGAGAAATACAAGCATTGTTGTCTTCATAAATTACTCGTAGCATTTGTTGTTACTCGATGGTAATTTGCGAGGATGATCGTATATGCCCAATCATAGATCGTAACCATTGGCATTCACGACTTTGCTTCATGGAGAGCTAGAATTTCAAAGCATGATTTGATGAAGTAGTCAGTAGAGTTTGTTTTGTGGAACGCCATGAGATAGTCGTACCATTAGTAAGAAAAACATGTATCCGAGCCCCGAGATCGCCTTTTATGAGGATCGACGGATACCCAAAGATCAAACGAAAACCTCGTGAGGTTGGATGAAGACTCATGTCGATAGAATAAAACCCGGATCCGTAGTTCCTCGTAAATAACGTAGCACATCTTTTATTCCTTTCCAGTGTCTTCGTGTCGGTGTAGAACCCGTATCTTGCTAGAAGATTTACCGCAAAAAGCTATATCCGGTCTCGTATTATTTGCAAGATACATTAATGCACCGATTGCACTTAAATATGGAGTTTCGGACCAAGAATGATCTCTCCTTCTTCCCGATGGGCTGAAAATGGATCTTTCCGAACATCAAGAGTTCGGACGACCATCATGCGTACTTTCGATGGATAAGCCTTCTCCATATTGAATCTCTTCAAAGACCTTTTCTCAGATAGGTTGATTGATGCACAAATATTCCCGAGGATAAGTGCTCGATTTGTATACCTAGACGAATTTGGTCTTTCCCAAATCTTTCATTTCAAATTCTTTTTTTCAAATATGATCGTCAGATCTGCAATTTTCGTAAGGAGTGCCTACAAGATTTAAATCATCCACATATACTGCTATCACAACAAAACCGTTAGTATAACTTTTAATAAACACACATGGACATATACTATCATTTTGGTATCCTTCTTTTATAAGATATTCACTGAGACGGTTATACCACATCCGTCCCGCATTGTTTTTAACCCATAAAGAGATCTCTGTAATTTAATAGAGTATAAATGATGATTATTTGTAATGTTTGTTTTTTTCTATATCCTTCGTGGATTTTTCATATATATGTCATTTTCAAGTAATCCATACAGTATATGTCTGTGACAACATCCATCAACTGCGATATCTAATTTATTACTTACTGCCATGGCAATTAAAAATCTAAAAGTAATTCCATCCATTACAGGAGAGTATGTCTCTTCATAATCAATACCAGGCATTTGAGAAAAACCTTGAGCAACCAGTCTTGCTTTGTATCTCATAATTTGATTATTTTCATTTCTTTTTCTCACAAACACCCATTTATAACCGATCGGTTTTATCCCTTTCCGTGTTGGCACTATCGGCCCAAACACCTCACGCTTTTGATAGGGAATTTAGCTCACCTGGATAGCTTCTTTCCATTTTGGCCAATCATTTCTTTGTCGACATTCTTCAATGGATCGTGGCTCGGATCATTATCGTATTTATTTCTATATCCGTAGCCACATTGTAGATGAATATATCATTTATTTCGGTCTCATGCCGATTCAATCTTTGACCATCATCTACATAGCAAATTGAATTTTTCAACATTTTCGTAAAATATCATCCCCCATTGATTCTTCATTAACTTGTTCTGAGGGTTTTATAATTTCCTCTCCCTTTTCACATGGGAGATCCTTATCTTTATTTTTTTCCGCTTCCTTTTTCTAGGAGCTGAATCTTTGGCACCAATTGGTCTTCCACGTTTTTGTCGTGGTTTATTTTCTACTTGATTTTCTTTCAATGGATTCTTAGGAATCTCAATTCTCGCAGTGAGCATTAGCGACTGGTATATATGATTTGGTTACCATTTTAGTATCGTGAATGCATCGTATTTCATTTGCAATATTTTTGCAATTTAATGATCCTTTTGAACTTCAAGTTCACATTCATTGAGTACGAGGATCATATGTATGTAATCGTGATGCATTCCAATCAATTTCTTTTTGCTCATTTTGAGTAATCATTTCTCCTCCTAATGCAGGGAAGACAGATTCATCAAAATGACAATCTCAAATCTTGCAGAGAATACATCCCCCAGTTAATGGTTCTAAATATCGTATAATTGAAGGGGAATCATAACCAACATATATACCAAGTCTGCGTTATGGACCCATTTTTGTACTGATTTGGTGGTGGTATTGGCACATATACTGCACAACCAAATATTCTTATATATGAAATATCAGGCTCTTTACCCATAACAAGTTGGTGCGGTGAATATGAATTACATGCAGCTGGGTCGGATCCAGTATAAAAGTCTGCAGCGATGCAAAATAGCATGACCCCACGCACTTGTAGGCGCTTCAGTCCTTAATAACATCGATCGGGCAATAACTGGAGTCTTTTAATTAATGACTCCGCTAACCCATTTTGGGTATGTACATGAGCCTACTTGGACGCTCAACATGTATTCCAACCGCCATACAATAATCATAAAATGATTTTGATGAAAATTCACCGAGATTATCAAGACGAATTGTCTTTTATGGGATAATCTCGAAATTGTGCTTTAAGCCCCGATAATTTGTGCCAATAACCTTGCAAATGCTACATTCCTCGTAGGCGTAGTGAAACATGGGACCATCTAGTCGATGCATCGATTAAAAACTATAAAAATACCCTAAATGGTCCACATGATGGATATATTGGTCCACAAATGTCTCCTTGTATTCTTTCTAAAAAATTTAGGAGATTCACCGATCACCTTTGTTATAGAAGGTCCGGGTTATTAGCTTTCCCATCGAACATCCTGAACATGCATATTCATTATGTGTTAGGATTTTTATAATCCTTCAAGTGGGTGTCCATGAGAACTAGTAATAATCCGCAGCAACATAATAGCACCCTGGATGTCCAAGTCTTTCATGCCATATTTTAAATATCTCGGGTCATTAACCTTCCGGGTTAATACCGTATGTGATTCCATCACTTTAATACGCGTAGAAAATATAATCCCGAGGATATACAGTGAAAAACTTTCAAGTACACGCTTTTTGGCATGAAATAACTTGTGTAATATAAAGATATTCTTTTCCTTCCTTATCAACCGTCTCTAAATGATATCCATTGAGACGTATATCTTTAAAAGCTTTAAAAGGTTCCTTCTAGACTTAGGGAATAGAGAGCATTTTTTTCATCCGCAGAGGATGTTCCATTTGGCAACATCAATCGCCGCTTCTCAGAACCTTCAACCGGGTCTGATGACCCTGCTATTGTGGCTATATATGCCTTTCTCATTGATAAGGATATAAAATATATTTTTCTTGTCAAAATAGTATGTGTTGTCCCATAATCAATAATGCATTCATCATCAGCCATATTCTAACAAAACAAAAGAAAAACATAATTTAATAAAACATAAAGACATATTACAAACTAGTCTATAAGGAAATCTGACATATCTAAATATGTATTTTTCGATTACATTTAAATTATTTATGGAATTATCCTCAATTGGATCAACTATGGGGTTTGTCGACAAAAATTTGTCTCAATATCTTTTACCTTTCTTGTTTTTAAGTGATTCTTGGTAAAGATGGACAAAATGTTTTGAGGGTCCCTGCAAATTTCGGACCAATGACCTTCCGGGAGCCACAACGATAGCATGTATCTTTCTTTGTCTCTAACCCCATCTTGTGGCTTTGTTGTCATTGATGTACATCAATTCTATTATCGCGTGGTCCGATATTATTTCGGCCCCCACCACGCACCGCGTAGTCCTCGACCACCATAATTTCCTCGTCCCACCGCGGTTTTTAAAACTAGCACCGCTGACACGCCATCTTCTTTGCCCAAAATTAATTTCCGGGCGGTGGTGCTGATCCGGATGGTCGAGATTGATGATTACTGCATCAACAATTCATTGTTTTGCTCCGCCACGAGGAGACAAGAAATTAATTCGTAGAATTTTGTAAAATTCTTTTCTCTATATTGTTGTTGTAATATAACATTTCGATGGTGAAATGTTAGTAAATGTTTTTCTCGAGCATCATTCCTTCAGCCACATGTTTCTCCGCAGGACGGCAATCGAAACAATTTTTAAATAGCTCGGAATTATATTCTCGCGACGCTTTTTAAAATCTTGAAACCCCGAGGCTTGACCAATCATTGCGTGCTTTTGGGCAAGTAGACCATTCCGAGATGTTCAAATCTCTCTCTGTGGGATAACCACAATTCCCGTGGATCCTCAATGGTCAAGTATTCATTCTTCGACCCCATCATCAATATGATGCCTTATAAATATTAAGGCCTCGCCTTTATTATCACTAGGCTCATTGTTATTAGCCTCGATAGTTTTTACTCGTGTTTCTTGCTTTTCGGATGGAGCTTGATATCGAGGGCTCAGGGATATATAATCGCTCCCCGAGATTTGAAGGGCCCTCAAATTCTCTTTTTGCAATATTTGCCATTTTTCTTCAAAAATAATAATATAGCATGTAATTAGAATGAGAGTATAGAATAAAATATAAAAGCATCTATACTCGTTCATATATACTGATCGCTTTCATATATAACACTATTCATATATACAGTACTGTTCATGTACGACACTATTCATGTTTACGGTACTATTCATGTATACGGTACTGTTCATACGCTGCAATTATTGCAGCATTGGGAATTAAAATTTGTTTGAAAGTGATTATAAGTTAAAAGGGAAGAAGAAGTAAAAATAGTGGAGAGAAGAAAATAGGAGGCCGACGGAGAAAAGTCGGCCGAGTTGCCGACGGAGAAAAGCCGGCCGAGTTGCCGACGGAGAAACTCGAAGGGGCCGGCGGAGTAGAGAGAAGGGCGGAGAAGAGAAAAAGGGCCCGACAGGTTTTTACCTGACTTTGTCAACGATCGCCGGGATCGGAGGGTCGCCGCGAAGAAGATGATGCTTGCTAATTTGGATTTGATGGAAAACCTCATTGTAATAATAATATTATTGTTTTTCTTGTTTATTTTAAAAGTACTGGCAATATTAGCCTTAGTGGCTTTAGTACTGTATGTTTTTTATGTATGCTTCTAAGAAAATCTTATGTATTGTTGACTGAATAAAATGTATGGTTTGGTAGTATTATATTATCTGTCGATCCTTCCTGCATTCAGTGTTAGAAATGGATTCCACATATATAACATATATATTAGATGAGTCAAAGAAAATTAAAATCATATGAGCAAATTCGTGCTGATAACGTGTTAAGAATATATATGTTATAAATGTAAAGATAGTAATAAGAATAGAGAGCCAGAGTATTTACCAAAAACCACTCAAGAAGCATTTCTTCTTCTTCTTTCTTCTTTTATTTCTCTTTTTCTTTCTCTTCTCTATATCTCAAAGTATACAAAAATGAGGGGTATTTATAGGGTTACAAGAGTTGAATGAACGGGCGATCGATTCGATCCGACGCGGTCCAAAATCCACAGTTGGTGGAATAA
>NC_052478.1:3548572-3608779 GCF_009730915.1 Dioscorea cayenensis subsp. rotundata
AAGTTACGTATTGCTAATTAAGCTCACTATGGTGGAAATTTCAACAAAGATGAAGACAGACTGAATGAAATATCAAAGTGAGCACAAACTAAAGATAAGAGAGAGAGAAAGAAAGAAAGAAAGAAAGAAAGAAAGAAAGGAACACTTGGAAAACTAGCTTGATTTGCCTTTGGAGCATGTAATCTAGCTAATAAGATCAAAACAGAACTTGGATGTCAAAGGACATAACAAATTACCTCGCATGCATGTAACTTCCTCATCCACACACTGAGACAGAAAAAGAGATAGAGATAGGGAGAGGTACATGGATGGTTGCTGCAATTGGTATATTACATTTTGAAGGCCATAAAAATAGTTACAAAAGGAAGGTACAAAAGTTGGGTCACAGAAGAAAATCTGGTACAAGTTTGTACACAGAAAAGAGTGGACATATGTTTCCAGGACAATTCCTGTCTGTTCTTTGAGTTCTTCTTTCATAAACTCAGAGTTCACACACACAAACACATAAATAAAATTGAGAGAAATTCTGTTCATTTTGATGCAGTAAAGCTAAGAAATTGAATCTTTATCTTAAACTAATTCCACAGAATAAATAAAAAAACTCACATGGTGATGGATCTCAAGCCATAAACCTTGTCTGCCATGAATAGTACTACTCTTCCTTCACATGCAAAGAAAGAAGAACCACAAACATATATAAACAAAAGATGAAGAAAAAATTAAATTTAAAAAAAAACAAAAAACAAAAACTTGAAATTGGAGATGTTAAAGTAAGATGTAAGCAGGGAAGTTTAGGGTTTTCATGTGCTCCCATCAGCAGATGAAACTGCAACATGATCTGATGATGTGCAAGAACATATATAAATAAAAGAAATATCAGATCATGCTGGCAGCTTCAGCTGCTAGTAAGGCACAAAACAAGAAGCTAGCCATGAAAAGAGAAAAGAAGAAAGGAAAAACACAAGTATAGTGAGAAGAGTTAGGTTGAGTAGAGGGTGGATATATAGGAAGAGAGAAAGGGAAGAGAAGTAGAGATGGAGGGTGGTTTATCTCTTTTTCATTAGACTTTTGTAATGGTGGGTGGTCATGAATATTAAAAAGCTTGTGGTCCCTCTTCATAAGAAAATAATAATTATAATAATAATAATAATAATAATAATAATAATAATAAATTTCATTTCAAAGAATATATTTGAATACCATGTCCACTCCACCAACATGCAGTTAGGGTTTCTATATTTACTATTGTGCTTTTATTGGCTTTAGGAGGGGCCCTTCCATGCATCTCCACGTCCCCTTCTTCCAGATGTCCTACTAGCTAGAGAGAGAGAGAGAGAAAGAGGGAAACACAGAGAGATCACATGTTGTTGTTAGGTTAAGATGCTCTCTTCTTCCTTTCCCTTGTGAACCAGCTTAGACACAACACAAGAGTCCATATTTCTTATATATTTATGGTCCCCCATTGCAGCATTCCTTTGTTTGTAATATACTCTATTCTTGTCTTTGTTTAACCTCTCTCTCTCTCTCTCTCACACACACACACTCACTCTCACTCTATATATATTGTGTGGTGACATTGAATTGATATTTCTAAAGTGGCATCTTTGCTTTGTTAAGAGAGTTAATTGCTTTTCAATTTGCATGTCTTTGGCCACTATTCCCATGAAAGCATGCTGTTTCTGTTTGAAGTTGGTGTCAGTGTTGTTCATAAGTAGCTGCTAAAGACTGCACCTTCTCTTTGGTAAGTTTTGCAAGATCAGCCTGCACCATCTACACCCTTTTTCTAGAAAACTTGAAAATGATATATATATACACATATATGTCTAAATTCTAATATTACAATGAAATACCTTCTTAAGCTAATAAGGTTAACTTGAGAGTGGTTAGGAATATTATAGTCTAGTTCCTTTCTGCCATGTAATTAATATATATTTATATTTGGATGACAAAGCTTTGGGAACATTAAAAAAAAAAAAAATTCTTAGTTGAATTTATAAAAAGAATATATACTAGATCATATCAAACACTTTTAATAAATTTTAAAAACAAATAAGGAAATAATTTTTTTCTTGCAAAACCAAATAAACTATGTTAAAAGTGTGCACAGATACAAAGTTAATACCTCATTACATTTGTGCCCTCACTTTCTATGAACAGAAGTTTGAACCTACCTCTTTAGTAAAAACATAAACACTTTATATAAAATTAAGATTCGATGTCAATAAACCAAAGAATTATTAACAATAATAAATAAAATATCTTTTCGGCTCATGTCATGAAATGTTTAATTTGTGATAGACAAAAGATATAAAAACTTAAGTTCTTGTAATATTTGTGTGGTGTCACAGTATATATGATACATGAGGTTATATGCATTATTTAATGAAATAAAAATAATGATATATTGAGAAGACATTTATTGAAGACACGTTTGTTTAAATGGTTGAAGAAACAACACCAAGGCATTAATCACTATTTTAAACGAATGATTGAGAAGACCCTGCTCCATTTTTAATTGGATTAAACTATGGAAACTAGTATTGATTGTCAATTAGAATCAAACTTAGGAGTTGAAAGATACAAAATGATTAGGTAATGCTTATAAAAAATGATGTTAATTAGCTGGTAGAAGTTGCAAGATCTGACCAATTTTTTCTTTGAAAATTGTTGAATAAATAACGGGTTGTGACACTTGGATCACAAAATGAATTTATTTAATTAGTCTAAATAAATATTATATAAAATGATGATTTGAGAGGTTCTTGAGATGTGGGTTCAAGTCTTCCATGAACAAATTAAATTGAATATTATATATTTTCAAAAAAGTTTTATCTTATCAATTGATCAATTATTTTGGACTGTTGTTATTGGCGGTATCTCTTTGTTATTAGTTTTTTTCTCTTTGGTCTCATTTATCTCTTTGTATGTAATGACATGCTAATGGTTGAAGAATCTAGCTAGAGCATGAGCATATGGAACATGTACGTTTTTCTTCATCATTTGTGTTGAAATAATTGAGGAATCTATAGTACGTTTATTAAATAGAAGACAAAGATTTGACATGAAAAATTCATTTTCCTTTGCCCAAATTTTCAAACAAATATTTCAAAATATAATGTATTATTTCAAACTTTTTGGTGGCCGGCCTTGCACTGTATGGGCCTAACCATTAAAAAATAAAAATAAAAAATTAAGGGAGAAGTATGACATTAATTTACTTGTAATTGTTCTTATGACTCTCAAGATATAATGAGAAATGAGAAATGACACACACACACACACATATATATATATATGAATGTATGTATCTGTAAGTCATAATTATTATTATTTTTTAATAACAACATATGAGGCGAAGATAATATAATAAGGATTGTAACCTAATGATAGTAAATTTCCTATGTTATAGAACTTAGAGAGGTGAATAATATAATTTCTTTTAATTACAAGAGATGTATAACAACATATGAACAATAAGTGAGCTGTACTCTACAATGAGTGACAGCACTCATTGTCAAAGTGAGAAACCACAAGGCTATATAGTGGTTTTGTCCTAACTCTTTCTTAAACTAAAGAATCTTTCATCACACAATATATGTATTATGTATACATTATATTATTTCTTATAATTGTAAAATTGATCACCTATGGTTCATTATCCACCTAAAAAAATTAAGTATTTCCTTACATAATTTACAGACAAGTTCATAATTAACATCTTGATGCACACTTTTCTTTAAAAAAGAAAAAAAAAATTAGATTGAAGAGAAGATAAAATGAGAATGCATGGAAAATAAAGAAGTTCATGGATATTAGATCGGAGTTAAGGAAATTTGAAATTTTACTTTATCAAAAAATAATTTGAAATTTTAACGAAATCAAGTTTTAGCATAAATAGGTTTGAGAATAAAGTACTCCATAAAATTTTCATAAATAAATGATTTCAAACAAAATCCCCAACATCAAACTTGTCTTTTTTTTTTTGCCTATCCACCATATCAATCTAAAGTAAAATCTTTTTGGCATAAAAAAAATTATATATTTTATATAATAATAAACCAAATGTTTTTATTAATCTTGGAATAACCATCATGCTCCAAATGATTATACAATCAATGGTTCAATGAATTCTTAAAAGTGAATTAGATATGAACTAGGCTTTCCTCATAATGTTCTTTATGGAATCAACAAGAAAGCATAATATAAAATCAGTGTTAATGATTGTACCACATGAACATCTCCACTCTAGACCTTTTTTAACATTTTAAATAAATATTAAAATAAAAACGCCAGGAAGAAAAGAGAAATTTACAGAACATAACCAAGAAATTGAAAAGATACATAGGACTTAAACGCTTGTACGACATGACCCATTAATTAAGCAGAGGATTTCCTTTTTTACCAAGTAAACAATTGTAAACAATTATTTATATAACATGAATTTTCATAGTTGTGAGTTCTTTTGGTGGTGCAAAAATTACAAATCAATATTCATATTTTAAAACCACTCATCAACTCACATTTTATGTGATCATATAAATAATAAATTCTCATCAACCTCCTCCCGCCCAAGACTTTTTAATAATTTTTTTAAAAAAAATAAATAAATCATGATTTTATTGAAAAAACATCACAAACAAACAAAGCGCTTACAAATAAGATCAACAAAAATTAAACTATTAGGTAAAACAAACTAAAAAATTACAAAAGAGAAAAAAAAATTAACTTAATAGACGGAAGCCGCCATCATAAAACACAAATCTACATAAATCAAGAATAATAGAAAACCACTCCAAAGCTAGATTAAGATCTAGGTTATCAAAATTTGTCTGAAATTGTAAAGCTAATGAAGTTTGAAAAAACACTTGATCTTTTTGAGAAACTCAGAAACTTCAGTAAATGACTACTAATGGTTATCTGCTGCCACTATAAATATATTAGTAATTTTAATCATTAAAGTATAAGAAAATAATGCTAAAAATCCACGCCCCAAGTTCCTGTATAATTTGTCCACAAACAATTTTCCAAGGCAAATTAATAAACTCGGAAGCGCCAAATTTCACCATCTGCCATAACCTTAATAATTTCATGTGTTTCCCAACTAGTTGCTGCCATTTAACTCACATTTTGTCCGTCCTGTCTTAAATGAATGATTCCCATTATTTCTTAAGGGGCGTTTCTTTCTTTTTGTTTTTGGACCATTTAAATAACCATAAAATTAGTGAAGACTGATTATTAAAAAACAAAACAATGATTTATCCCCTCTATTTAAGGGGAATATATATATTACTATTAATAAACATACCTTATCCTTTCATGGTAAGTTTGTTGTTGGAGTACGCAAGTGCAAGTATTTCCTTTAATATAAATTGCTTATGCCAAATTATCAGGGAAAAAAAAACTAAGAAATATATATATTAACTTTCGCGCAATTTAATTAACAAGATATCAATATATGTCAAAAATAGAACATGAAGCCACATTTTACTTTCAGTAGGGTTAAAAGTTTAAAAAGGTGAGATATCTATTCAGATTGCACCTCCTTTAATCAATCACAATAGTCTCCTTGCACTGAGAAATTTTAATTTGGGATTATCTTAGAATTATATGGATGGATCCAAGGAAACAGTCACGCAGAAAAGAAAAACATTATCCCAAGATCAACACTAAGATTTAAGAGAAATAATTCATTGCCAAAATGTGAACATCCAAATGAGACAAGATTTATAAATAAAGAGAATTAACTTGTGGATTCGATCAAATATTGAGAGGTGCATATTTGGCTCTTATATTGGCACTTAAGCATACCGGAAAGCATTACCGGAAAACTAACAAGTTTGTATGAAAGAGCACAAAGAAATACACGTTTCAAAGAACATAATACACATATTTACAAACTAAAGAGTAATGTGCAAATCTCAACAAATGGAGGTTTAGGAAATGCTTATAATGATGAACAACAAAACAAATCCATTAGCACATGCTTAAAATCATATGAAAGGCACCAAAGAGAATAAGAATGTTGTTTCAGATAGCCAAGCTTGAGCACTTCCACAATATGAGGATTCTTGTAGCAGAGGGTTCTTATTCCTGAGCATGTTCTACAATCAAAGTACATTGAGTGCAGAATATTGAAAACCAACTGCAACTTTTTTGTATGTTGCTTGTAAGAAGAATATTATTGCTGCATCAAGCTAAGAGTGCAGAAATTTAATTCCAACGAAATAATGGACGTCTGCGCACATCCATTAAATTTTTTTTCCCTTACTCATTCCTCACTCATTCAAGCTTGTGCACATGATTATCTTTGTAAAGATTGACATGTTCTAAATGTACAACTTGGTAGTGTTGTTTGTCAGATTACCAGACGTGGTAGCTATTTCAGTGTCCTTGGTTCTCTTTAAGCTATATATTTATGTAGATGAAAGACCTTAATCTTGGTATTCATTTCACACATTAATGCTGACATGAAAGAAGACGCAGAGAAGCAGGCATCCATACCATCAAGTCAAACAAATCCCTGCAGGTTATATTCTGGAAGAACATTATTAAAGCACAAGACTAGTGAACTCAGACATAAAGAAAACAAGACTTGATGCTACCATAAAATGAGAGAAAAACAACCTTGTAATAAGTACATGTACACTGAGTTCCATTCCTTTACTTTTTAGTGTAGGCCCTCAAACAAGTTAATTTGGGTGTTCAGGAGAATGACAAGACAATGTTTGGAAGAACAAGAGGAATATACTAGAGACTTACATTGATGCTGATTCTCTCCTTCTCTTGTGGCTCATAATGGGAAGAAGTGAGGCTGTCAGAGCATGACCTAGCAAAGATTGACTGTATGTTTTTGTTATATTATAACAAATACAGATGATTTAGTCTGTCATTCAAAGCTAGATCATGCTGGCAGCTTCACTCATTCCCTTTGCCACTTTATTCTTCAGGCTTCAACCAACTTGGACACTATTGATAAGTGGAAACACAAGAAAATACATTAAACTCAAAATCCAAAGATCCAAGAGTCAATCAACCGTAAAAGGAATAGCAAACTCCAAACAGTTGAAACTCGTGTTACTGTTATCAAAGTAACAACTAACAAAACTGTGAAAACAACAAGAAGGAGAAGAACATGAACAAGAAAACATCTTCTTTCTTTCTTTAAAACAACAAGTTCAAAACCACAACAAAACACAGACATATAAAATGAAGAAAACACCAACTTAGATATCAAGACAAGAGTAAAGAAAAGGCAGAAAGCTCACAGAGAAGAGAAGCAAAGGGAAAGGAGTGATTTATAGAGGAAAGAGAGGAAGAAGGGAAGGTTGGCAAAGCCATAAATTAAGTATGAATTAAAGAGGTACAGTAGGAAGGAGGGTGAGAGTGAAGGTTTTAGGTTTAGGGTTTAGGGTTAGGGTTACAGAAGAGGAGGAATAGGGATGCAGATAGGAACAGAAGCAAAGGATGGGAGCAAGACATAGGGGCCGTACCCCCATGCGGACGCAGATAGCGAGAAGGTTTGAAAGGCTTAAGTTATAGAACTAGTTGAATATATGGTGGTGGTTTTACTAGTATTTGTTTATTAAAAGAGAAACAAAGGACCAGGCAATGTTTCACGCGCGCGCTACGGATTGGTATGGTTGGCAAAAGTAGGGGTTAGGGTTAGGGTTAGGGTTAGGGTTAGGTGTTCAGTTCAGTTCAGTGGGGGAAGAGGGATGAAGACATGGAAAGGTGATACGTGGCTGCTGGAGAGGGTCCGGAAAGCCTTCCCACCCTGCCATGCCATGCATCTCTCATCTCATTATTGTTTGACCGAATCTTTATTAGTCAGGCCATGCTTCTTTGAATTTTCCATTTGTTACTTTTGTTGAGATTTTTTTTTTCTTTTTCTTTTTTCTTATGATCATATATATTGAGAAATCATATCATATGTATAGATGCACAAGCAAAAGGATTTGCTAAGACAAATGGATCATCCTCTCACTTAATTTTGTGATTATTTTTTGTATTTATTATTTTTTTCCCCTTCCATGGATGGTTGATTGATCTTGTGACTTCTTTATTTTTACTGAATATATATGTACGTGTAATTATAACTTTTTTTTTTTGTTTGAAAAATTGTAAGTTTTATACATGTCTGTAACACCTAGTTATTATTAGGTTTATGATCATGTGTAAGGGAAACAAATAGTAGGGAAAAAGAAAATCTAAGTGTTTAGATATGTGTGTGGTTTGGATCTGAATTTTTGACGTTTTTGTTTATTGGTAATTAAGCATTTGATGTGTAAATTTTTTATCTATTAATGTTATATTTGAAAAAAATATTTAAAAAAAAAAGAACTGTGAGGCTTGTGTTTTAAAAATTTAGTAGTATAGACCAACGGCTCCTTGATTTATTAGTACCAAATTTTTTCACGTAAGATTTTTATTTTAGGAAGATCCAAAATTGATACAAATAATGTCCTTCACATCTGCGCACGTCATTATTGTTTAATATATATAAAAAAATATATATAATTGGTAATACAGGAGCCAAAATAGCATGGCTTATTTTTTAAATAATTTAAAAAATATATATATTAAAAGTTTTAACGTGCTTGAGTACTTTAAAATCTGAATTATTATATTTTTATTAATGTTGTTCTATCATTAGTACAAGTTGCACTATCCCATTCAATAAAAAAATAATAATAATAATCTGATGGTGAGGATTTCACTGTTACCAAATCTAGATTATATTGGAGTAGTTTAACCTGAGTAGCAGAATTTAATGATGTCATGAGATTCCTGAGCTATGTCCTAAATTATATTTATTAACCCATACACACAGATTAAGTTAATAAAAATAAAGAACAAAATAGTTTATTAACTATCTTGTGATGCTTTGAGTATGTAAATATTGTCCTACTCAATATATACCATTCTTCATCAACTAGTGCAAAGTGTTAATTAACTTTGTTTTTATCAAATATAGTACTAATAAGTATTAACAAGCCTTCCTCTTTTCTACCCATATATATTGCATTCGCTTTTGTACTCTATCTTGATATATGTGGCATGTGTGCATCTTCTTCTTTGTTCTTTCCACATGAAAGAAGCTTTTGAATTCCTGAAATTCAAATTAGCTGAAACAAGAAGTGATTTCTTTCCATTTTTTTTCCAAAATACAAATCTTTGGCAGTACAAAAACACATTCATTGCCAGTTGGTGGTTTTTCTTCCGTGCAATCTACTCACTCATTTTTGTAAAAAAGAAAAAGAAAACAAAGATGTTGTGATTTCACCAGCTTTTTCATACACAAGAAGTATGAACTGTGTGGTCACTGTTATGCATGAGGTCATATACATTGTTTTAAGGTTATATATATATATATATATATTTGCATGAATACAAAATAACATTTGAAAAACTTTTATGTATGTATATATATATATTATATATATGTGCCAAATTAATCAGTTGTGAGTCAATTCCAAAGCAATGCCAGTTTTCACAAGTCCCATGCAAATGGGGCTTGCAGACAAGCATGCAGCATTCCCTGGTATCCCTTGGAAACCCTAGAATCAGAAACCATTGCTTTGTGGTCCATGCATGGCCTTCTTCTCTCCATATTTCTGTCGCCCAGTGCTTAAAGATTGTGGTCCTGACCTTCCTCCACTATCAATAATACCCCCCCACCTTCACATAAAACAGCCTGTAGTGCAGCCTGCAAGAGGCCACATTAAATATCCAATGTATCATCACCCACATTAGTGTGCTATATATGTAGAGCTTGTCTCTTTTAATAAATCTCTAACTCTTCATAGTGCATGCATCAGCTAGCAAACTCTTCCAAAAGGATTCAAAAGGGACCAGCTGCAGCACATGAGCATGTGGGACTTTGGAAAAACACAAGTGTTTTAGACTGGCATGATCATGCAAAAGATAAACTCAACAAGGTTCCATTAAACTACTGCTGCTGATGATGATCAGTCTGGTAAATTAGACTAGGAGTTTCAACTTAATTATAAGATTTTGAGGAATATCAGAAAATTTAGGGATGTGGACAAGTCTAAAGGATAAGGAGAAGTGGACAAGTTTACGTTTCAAACATCAAGAACACCATAATTGAGAGTCTCAAGTGACTGTTGTAGCTAGCTGTTCATCTCAAGTGATGAACCTTGTCTACAATAACAAGACAATAATATTTGATGTAGTGTTTATATATATATATGTATATCATGCATTGAATGTTTCAACCTTCTTGATGTTAATTATCTATGGAGTTAAACATTGAAGAAATTAGAAAGAAGCATATATATTTAATTTGTTGTAGTACATATATGCAGAATAAAAACCTAAAAAAATGATTGCTTGCAGGTTTTTGGAACATGAAAAAGAGGAAATTGAAACCAAACAAACGCAAAACATGGAGTTAAACAAATGTCATCAAGTATGCATTGAGTTTTACAAAGATTTGGAGAGTTTGGCATTAATCATATCGAATGAATCATCATCTCAAGAACACTATTGACAAATAGCACTCAAATTTCTCAAAATATATATATAATCTTTCTAATTTTTTCACTAATTTGATAAGAGGAAGTAAAATACATGCATTCATGTAATATTAATGTCACGTAGGAAATTGAAAGATTATGACAACTAAAGAAATTAAAACAAGAAAGTAAATGTAAGAAGCCATTATTTCCTTTCTTCTTTCTAACATTGAATTCAATGCACCTGGTCAAATCAAATGTCACAACTAAAAAAAAAAAAAAAAAATTTCAAGTCAAAACTTGAGATAGATCATGCCATATAGCCGTTATATCTCTATTTTCCACACATGGAAGTTAATTAAAACCAAAGTTACATCTCTATTTTCCTCATTCTTTTTAGAGATGGAGAAAGGTTCTAAGAGTTAAGTTGGGTTTTGAGTTCATGATCAATCTTACTCTAATTAATTAACTCCATTAATGGATATTTTGTGTGTTTACTTTTTTATTTAATTGGGTTCATGACAATAGGTATCCAGGTTGGGGTTTGGGTGTGTTGGGCTCCATAAAAACTTCAGGTGCACATATCTGATGAAGCTGAATAGCTAACCATTAATTATCAAGGACTCATTCTACAAAGGCATCACCTTCTTTGACACAGCTAATTTTTATGGCCCTCTCACTGACAAGATTTTGGCCGGTAACGTGCTCTTAGATGGTTAGGAATGTAAGCACAGACCAAAAATTGATTGATCATTAGGTATGTGCACTCATAACCAAGGGCGGAATCAAGGGGGGGCTAGCAGCGGCTGAAGCCCCCCTCGGCGCCGGAGAAAATACTTTTTAAACAATATAAGATTTGGTGGTTTTCGATTTTTCTATGCTTAATTGAATGTAAAATACAATATTTGGACACATAAAAGTGTCCAGTTGGTTTACTTATAAGGTTTGGGATCTTTTGATCCACCCAAGTTCAAATCCCATTTGGTGCATTTTTTTCCACATTTTATTTTTTAAATTTAAAAATTACTATTATTTCAAAATTTTAATAAAATAAATCTTATATACAAATTTCATTAATTTAAAAAAAGTCTGAATTGATCATGAGACCTAACATATATACATATATTCTAGAGTGAAACAACAAAAGTTTTTTTATAAACAATAGTTTGGTTGTTTGTAGTGAGGAGAATCAATTTTACCATATTTAAAAAAAAAATACAAACTTGAGATGTATTCTTATTAGTTGAATTATTGAAAATCTCATATATTTTCTATCGGTAATAACAAAATTTTAAATAATACTTTATATTTTTTTTAAATATGTGTATTCAAATTTTGGTTATATTAACACATTATTCTTCATTTAAAATAATTATTTTGTTAAATTATTTTTTTACTTTTTATTTCTTTGTTTTGCCTTTAGGCTTCAGCCCCCTCTATCATCAAGTCTTGATTCCGTCCCTACCCATAACTAGCAATCCATTGTCACTGGGACTTGTACTCATGATTTGAACTTTCTATACCAACACTTTTCACATAATAAAAACATTGAGGCTATAAATTTTTAGTGCTTGCTTAGTAATTCTTTGTTGGTATGAATTTTTTAACCCAACATAATTTTAGTATATAAATTATGTATCAGAACTAAAATTATTGAACCCGGATAACGGATAATAACATTGGCTCTTTGGAACTTAAAACATAAATGAAATTTCTGAAGCAGTGAGCGTGGAAGATGTTGCAGGTCGTAGAAACTTTCGGATTGATGAATCATTCGACTGGTAGGATGCAAATACTCCTATCAAGAAAAGATGTTATTTTATTTAAAAAAATAATTAATACACAAAGTTAGACAAATATTATCCTCTATATTTTTCCAAAGGAAAAATGTCCCTCTCCTATAGTTTTGTATTTGGAAGAATGCTATTATCTTGTACTTGTTGAACTTGTTAGGTTGTGTGTAATTGTTTCAAGAAATTTGTTAGAAATGGTCTTTAAGAAAACAAAACAAGATATTTTACTAAAATATTATAGCAAGAAAGTCCATAAATTATTTTAAAAAAAAAGAAAGTCCATAAACAATCTAAAGGGTCATTTGGATTGCGGAATAGGAATGAGAAGGGAGAATGAGAAAAAAGAAATGAAAATGAGAAGAGGGGAAAGAGGAAGATAATGATGAAGGTTTTTGGTTGGAGGGAATGAGAGATAGGAATATGAAAAATATAGTAAAATTACATTTATGCCCTTTATATATAAATAAGACGCCATTTTATAAAACAATAGTTTATATTTAATAATAAATAATTAACATGATTTCTTATTTAATATTTACATTATATTTAATTATTAATTTTAATTTAACATAATTAAATATTTCAAATAATTATTATAATTTAACAAAATCTACATTAACCAATATTGATATTATTATTCAAAATCCCAAAATAATAATAACAATAATATCTAATCTACGTCATGCCTATTCTAAATTTTGCTTAATTCATTGTTTAAAATATAGAGATTACAAGACTCGATTAATAAATTATCTCAAATTTAAATTAGGATAATTATGAAGGTTAATTAATTTTAAAATTTTTGAATTAGACTTGAATAATGGTATTTGAACTATAATAGTGAAATCATGGCGTTGATGGAGTCTTTGAAGACAAAAGCTTTAAAAATATATACATATTCTTTAATTGATAGCTTCTCAATATAACCTTCTTCAATAAAATCATAGCCTACAAACATAAATAGAAATGTTCAAAACATGAGACCCTGCTTCACAACAATTATTTATTGAAATTCTTCAAAAAAATCAGAAAAATCCTAACCTTGTAATCAATTAAAAAATACCCAAATAGTATGATACATTCCTAAGCATCAAATTAATCAATGAAATTAAAACATACACACACAAACATAAAATGCCATCTCCAGAAAATATTATCATCCCCAGAAAATGCTTGAATAATGGCACCTACAATGTCGCATCATCAATAATGACACAAACAATGTCACCCATGATATTGGGTCATCAATTATAATAACATACAAAATTGAAGACAAAGATTTATTACCAAATAAAAGACAACATAGATTTTAGTGCAACACATAAACAACCAAATTTCACAAAATAGTGAGAGTGGTTACAACATAGTACTAATAAAATACAAAGATAACTTGCAAAAATGGTTTTTGACAATCTTAGAAACATTCAAAAGACATACAACATTCATCGACCATAGAAAACAAAGTTGGCAAATTTGTCATCGTACGAACATAGAAGCCATCTACATTGTGTCTTCCTACAAATAGATGGAACATATCAAGAAAATATTAGATTGTGCTAATTGTTAATAAAACTAATGATATGTTATATAAATTAATGAACAAAAAATGACATTAAAAATGAATGAAAAAATAACACAGCAATGCCACGAACTAAGACCCGATGAACATAAATGCAAATTAATAATGATAAAAACTAGTGATAAATATGATTATTCTCAAATTGAAGTCTGCATTAAATCAAAGAAATTACGTAGTAGATTTACTCATTATTAATATAAAACAGAAAACAAGAGAAATAACTGATCATTCATCAGCTTCATTCAACTGAAGTGCTTTGAGGGAGTAACACAAGTTATGCATGTGATAGTGTGGGAGTCAATTTAAACTCATAATGAGAGGTAAAATGAAGGAAGATGACAAGATGACAAATTATACTCTAGCTCAATACCAATATTATTTTTTATAAATACAAAACTTTGAAAAAAGAACCGACTAAGCCACAATGTTAGTAAAAGAACTGAGAAGACCATTATAATCAAATATCATGTTATCTTAACAATTTTAAGAAGAAAATTCAAGACATAACATCATATTATAAATATAATAAAAAACACAATTTGGACTTAACTTACTTATAGTATCAGTCATAGTGAAATTTGTGAGAGGTTTCTTCATGTCCTGTTATCACAGATTCACAAGTTACAATTAATTAGAAGGGATTCCGGCAAGGACAGATTGAGGAGATGGTGATATAAGATAAAATAAAGCTTGATTGTTTTCCTTATATAACTTTTGATTAATCAATTAGTGAAATTGAAGATAATATTGTAAATAATTGGAATGAGAAAACAGAGTGAGAAGCACATGCGTGGATCCATACATACCACTCAAATTTTTTTAGAAGTAAATCTTTTTGTAGGGATGTGCTGAATCAATAGCCATTCTCGAGACCCCTCTTGTTGACACCGTTCCATTAAGCCTGGATCACATCCTGTGATTTCCAATGTTTCAAGTGAGGAAGGGAGGCCACCCTCTGTCATGTCCTCCATACACCAAGATCTGAATTTAGGACAATCACTAATACGTAAACATTTTAGGGAGGCAAGGGCTTGTAAACCCTCCACTGATAAAAGCTCATTACAATCTGCAAGTCGTAAATAATAAAGTCCATGCAGTGTAGTCATCAAATCCGCAGGCAAGGTTTTGATCTTCGCCCCAAACAATTCCAATGAAGTAAGCGAAGAGAGGCCATAGAGGCATCCTGGCAATTGGTCATCCAGGCCTGGACTATTTCTTATGCATAGCTGCTTCAGTGCTGAAGACATTAGCCAATGTGATCCATTCACTTCATCACAAAAATTCACATTGAGGTACTGAAGATAAGGAAAACACTTGCGACCCCCTTGACGTTGTTAGAGATGATGATGATGACGATGACATGCCCTTAAATGATACTGTTGTTCTGCTCAATTCAAGCCGCTGCAGGGATGAAAACATCTCAGTCACAGAATCATCACACTCAACTGTTATGTTCTTAATGTTATATAAGTCTAGCCACTGAAGGGAGGGTAACAATCCAAGTGTTGCAGGCAGGCATGCCCAGTTTCTGCAATGAACCAACTCTATTTTTTTTACTTTCTGTAATGTCATAAGCCACTTTGGCATTTTGGAACCCATGTACCCATCAATCTGTAGTTCTTTTAAGTTAGGATGAGGTTGAAGACCTTCAACTACTTCTTCTTGGATATGATGCTGGCAACCATCCACCCTATCATTCCAATGTAAACACAACTTTTTGATATGACATTTTTCCTTCAGTTTAGATTTCATCGCTTCTTCCATATTGTTGATGTTCTCCAAGCTGCATAATTGAAAGTGCTCCTCTTAGCTTATTCATATTCCTCACTTGTGAAATCATATAGCCTCTTTCTCTTTCCACATTATATATTAGCGTCCCTTCATAGAATATCTTACGATTGCCACGATGCATGTGCCAATATTGAAGGTTTATAAGGTTGTGAAACAAACTTGGTAGAATTTGTGGAGGTGGCAATTTCAGTACTCTCAACTGATAAAGCTCACATAGTGATTCTGGTATTGATTGGATGCAAGTTTCCCACAAATCCAAGTATTGCAAGTGTTGTAAATGACAAATAGCATTTGGGAATTCTTGCATATTAGCATCATTGATGACTAGCACTCGAATTCTTTTGAATGCTTCAAGGTTGAGGAAGACAGACATGTCATTAACTCTCTCTAACACAAGTGTGCGTAAGTTATTAGTTTCACATACCAACTCAAGATCAATCAAATCTTTCACATACAAATGGCGGACATTTTTTGAGATTTTTTTGTTTTTCCCACTCTCATAAATGCATATTTCCCCATGAGAAACTATTTGGGCTAGATCACGCATTAAGTCATGCATAAGGAAATCATAATAGCTCCCATCAAATAAGCACATTTCTTGTAGTTCATGATAATACTCTTCTCCTATATCATTCATTGTCTGAGAACTACTTCCGCTTTCATGTATGTACCCATTGGCTATCCACAAGCAAATCAACTCATCCATATGATACCGATAATTTTTAGGAAGCATCGAACAAAAGACAAAGCATAACTGAAGATGCTGAGGTAGATGATAGTAACTCAATGCAAGTGCAGGCATGATATCATAAGCATCAGTTTCTAATTTCCACAAATCACTCTCCAATACATCCTTCCAATGCTTCTCAGTTAGACTACGCCCCAAAAGTTTTCCCACTGTCTTCGCTGCTAATGGTGATCCTTTCAATTTTCTCACTATGCACTTTCCTATATCACGTAGTTCCTGTGAATAACTGTCAGGGTTGTTTTTGGCAAAAGCACAATTCACAAAAAGTGACCAATAGTCTCGATCAGACAAACCTTCCAAAATAATTTTATCTCCTTTGTCCACGCTTCCTAATATCTTAGGATCTCTACAAGTCACAATGATTTTTATAGCTTGTGCTTGTGCTGATTGGAGAGGAGCAAGGAGTTGTTGCCATTCATCGGACCAAACATCATCTAGCACCAATAACAATTTCCTCCCAGCTAAATGCCGTTTGAGTTCTCTTTCAAGAAGATCCAAACTGGTGGTGCTACAACGTTGATCAGTTGGGCTAATAATATCTACCATTTCTTTTGTGATTCTGACTCTATCAAAGTTATCTGACACGTATATCCATGCTTTTTTGTCGAAATGGTTTTCTATTTGTATAGTGTTGAAGACAGTCTGGGCCAAAGCAGTTTTGCCCATACCACCCAACCCAACTATTGGTACAACAGAAGGATTACCATTGGCATTTGACCTTCGGAGAAACCTAATCAACCGTTGTATTTCATCATTTCGACCATATATCTTCCTTTCATTTGTTGATGATGTGGTGACACGTTTGTTTTTGGTGAAGTGATGTTGTTCCCGTGGATCATAAACTCCATTCAGCTTGATCTGGTCAAACCATTCTTCCAACTTGATTTCATCCTTCAACTTTGATTCAATGCTATTTATTTGTTTTATAATACTAGTAACCTGTCTCACAATGTCATCATCTGCAGCATAATCAAATTTCTCAAGCTTCAATAAACAAAAATCACCCTATTTTATAAATATCCATCATCCAAAAACAAATTAACTAACATAGATGATGCACAAAAAAATCAACTCAAAAAGAATGGGAAAAAAAACGCACAGACCTGTTGACAGACTTGAGGATTGTGATGATGCAGGAAGGCGACGTTTTTTCTTAGATAAGAAGCCAGTTGGCAGACGAAATGGAAACGAGCGCTTTCCACTGAATCGGCTAGTAGTAGTGTCAGCTTCTTGATCAGCATTGTTGATCTCCTCCACCTTTCTCTCCAGCTCCATGTACTCCATCTCTGATTCCAAGTCTTGTATGTCATAACCAACGTCTTTGAGTTTATTGTGCAAACCCACCACCCTCTCATTTTGCTTATGTTTTTCGAACAATTTCATGATTCTGCTTTGCATCGCCTTGACATTCAACTTGGCATCTTCCAACTCTTTCAATGAATCCTTCAGTTGTTGTTGTTGTTTCTCTGCTTCATCAGAAGAGGGTGATGGTGATGGTGATGATGATAGATGATCCCATAGATAATCGATCAATTTCTCCAAACTTACGTCACGCAAGGGTGAAAGAAGAGCTCCGGCAAGGGCGGACAAAGTTGCAGAAGCCATGACTGATGGAAAACTCAGGGAAAGACTTTTTTGATAAATGGTGAAGAAGATAGCACTGGGTTTTTTAGTTCCTTCCAATCAATTACCCCAACAACTCTGGTGTCCTTTGCTGACTACTGACTAGTAGCACTTGCTTTCCTTTCTATCACGTGAAAAAAGAAAAAGGAATTGAAGGCTGTGATTGAATCTTATTTATCCACGCAAGTAATTAATAACCTGAGTGGAAAGAACACTGTGGATCAATTAATTCGTATTAGTTTGTAATAATACTAAACTTATTAATTATAGTGATGGTAATTGAATGAATTATGTTATACAACTTAAAAAGTGGCTACACAAGATAAAAATACATATATATATATATATAGTGTGATGATCATTATACCAAGGCATGTGGACGATTGAATACTCAAGAGAATACTTGTGTTTTTTTTTAATGAGTGACACTACCATATGAAAATTTCAAACTCTCATATACTACATATTTATATGTATAAAAATAGATTTTTTTTAATTAGATATTGTATTTAGATTTGTATTAAATGTTTAATATGTAACAAGATGTAATTATTTGGGCATAAATTTAAATATATATTTATTATGGAGGTCAAAATTTTGTTTTACCCAACTTTTCATTTTGATTAAAAATACTTAACAAAGTCCAACATAACCTTCTTAAAAAAATCTATATTATAATTTAATTTTTTTAAAAAATAGATAAATAAAGTTTTTGTTTAACTCACTCGTCTAATCATCAGAATTATAAAGCTCATTCATGTACCTCTTGAAGGTATGTCAGGATTGTCGATCAACTTTCAGAATACCTGTTTATATGCCTTCAAAAATAATCTTTTACCTGAAGAACACCTGGCACAAACCCTTCACTGTGCTAGAGAGGTGCTCCCAGTCTTGTATCTAGGAGCCCCATTTCTGGGAGGAGGCCTAAAAGGCAAGATTTTGAGTTTTGAATTGGTATGGTCTTCACAAAGCTGACGTCTTGGAAATCCAGATTCCTCTTCCTTGGGGGAAGGCTAACTTTGGTGAATTTTATTCTTTCTGCTATCCCAATAAACTGGATGTCAATTTTTAAGCTTCCTTCGTGGGTGATTAAAGCCATTGATAGAATTAGGAGAGATCTCTGTAACTGGAGACATAAACCATCCAAAAATGCAACTAGTTAACTGGAGACATCTTTTTAAATCGGGCAAACATGGAGGTTGGGGGATTCAAATCTTGAGATATTCAATTCAGCTTTACTGTCACAACGATCAACTGTGGAATCTTCACCACCTCCCTCCGAAGAGAAGATCATTTATCTAGAACGACCTCCTTCATGACATTCAAAGCTTGCGTGACTAATATTGTTAAAGATCGAAATTCAACGTTGTTATGGTTAGATAAATGGGTAGATAACTGTGCTCCACTTAACATTAGCCTGATCAATTCGCCATTTCTGATCATCCCTTTACTATAATTAGAGATCCTAAATGGACATGTGTATTGTATAAAGTACATTTGTCATATGATATTAAATAATAAATACCACTTATACTAATTATAAGATTTAATTCACTTTTAATTAGATTTAATCAATCAAAGATCATTTTCTCTTCTCCACCGACCCTCATTTCCTTATCATCCATATTTATTCACTAAAAAACTATTGTATCACTATTATTATTATTATTATTATTATTATTATTATTATTATTATTTGTTGTTGTTGTTTGATTAATTAGATAAGCCACTGTAAAGGTATTCAAACTCTCGATTTCTCGCATGGGACTCCCATATCTTACCATTAAGTTACACCAATATTGATCATTACTTTTTTTACTAAAAATAAAATAAAACCAATTAATCAATCTTCCCCATTCAAATTTTCTAAAAGAAAAATGTGAAAAGATACAATTGTGCTAATTTTAATATTTGGTGTAAATATGATGAGAAGACAGTAAAGTATTACTCTCTCTGGTCTTTTTTATTTGTTTATTTTAACTAAATCACATTGATTAAGAAGTTGGTTAAAAATAGTTGGTTATCAACAATTTATAAAAAATATATTAACTTTTCAATATTATCTTTATTTAAATATGTTCTAAAAATGTGTGATTGAATATAATTTATTTCGTAAATTAAATAAAATAATATTTAATTATTCACAAATTTTCTAAATAGACAAGTAAAATGAACTAAAGAACCCTCTAAAATATGGCAAGTAAAAAACCGAAAAGAGTATAATTTAATAAAAGTTGTAAAATTACATTAAATATAAAATATAAATTAAAAAATAATATTTAATATTTCACAAATATCATATAGATTTTCAAGAATGCATATATATTTTAATTCTTAGTATTTAGAAGACGAGGGAAATAAAAGTGTCTATCGTGTGGACCCCACCAAATGATAAAATGAGATGGATTTTGCAAGCAGGGGCTGAACCAAGGGGGGGCTAGCAGGGGCTGAAGCCCCCCCTCGGCGCCAGAGAAAATACTTTTTAAATAATATAAGATTTGGTGGTTTTCGATTTTTCTATACTTAATTTCATGTAAAATAAAATATTTTGACACATGAAAGTGTGGAGTATGGGTGTGCTTGAGTGATTAGTGGGTTTACCATTAGGTTTGGGATCTTTTGATCCACCCAAGTTCAAATCCCACTTGGTGCATTTTTCCACATTTGATTTTTTAATTTAAAAATTACTATTATTATATACAAATTTTGCATTTTTTTCACATTTTATTTTTAAATTTAAAAACTACTATTATTTCAAAATTTTAATTAAATAAATCTTATATACAAATTTTAGTAGTTTAAAAAAAGTTTGAATTGATCATGAGGCCTAACATATATATATGTATGTTATAATGTACCATATATGCTAGAGTGAAACAACAAAAGTTTTTTTTATAAACAATAGTTTGGTTGTTTGTAGTGAGGATGATCAATTTTACCATATTTTAAAAAAAATACAAACTTGAGATGTATTCTTATTAGTTAAATTATTGAAAATCTCATATATTTTCTATCGGTAATAACAAAATTTTAAATTATACTTTATATTTTTTTAATATGTGTATTCAAATTTTGGTTGTATTATCACATTATTCTTCATTTAAAATAATTATTTTGTTAGATTATTTTTTTACTTTTTTTTTGTTTTGCCTTTAGGTTTCAGCCCCCTCTACCATCAAGTCCTGGTTCCATCCCTGTTTGCAAGCCACGTTTTCTCCGGAGACAGAGGATAGCATTTAACTGGACAGTGAAGAGGAGAATTTGGACTCTCCCTCCATTTTCTCCTCAGTTTCTACCTTTGAATCTTCTCATATACTTTGTATTTTTATTCTTTAAATACAAAAATATGTTCAGAATATTAATGGGCACATTTATGTTTTGGGCCAACTATTTATATAAATATAAAAAAAAAACCGCACCAAAGTCTAACAACACTTTCCCGAAATAATATAACAAAAAAATCACTAAATTATATAAAAAAATTAATACAAGTATTATATTTTATTTTAAAGAAACAAACATGAAGAAAAATAATATGATAATTTTATTTTGTTATCTCGAAGGTTGCACATGTATTGATTTCGTGGTTTTCTACAACCCATGCTTTCCCAGCAGGTGAGGTTTGATGAGCATGCTTCAACAATCCGTCGCAGCTTGGCATTCTCGGAGCAGTATGATGATTCCACCGGTGCAGCTGCTCCCCATGATGGGGCTTTTGTTTAGGGCATGGGGTAGTTTTCTTGTGCAGGGGTGTCCTGGCCAGCTGTTTCGGCCATTTGGGTATGGTTGCACATGTCTAGTGGGTTTGTCTTGTATGTTGTTGGTTTTGACTACTAGATTTGGCTGGTGTTGTATCTCTCTTTCTTCCTTAATGCATGCAGTACATCCACCTTTTAAAAAACAAAAGAAGTCTTCAGATAAAATAAAATTCTAATTTTCAAAAATGTTAATCTTTAAAAATGTTAATTATAAGGGACCTATGGATATTTGAAAAGTTTAAAAAAATATAATAGTTATGTGAAAAATAAAGATTAACCATTAGTCCTTTTTTTCTTCTTTTTAAGGTTGTGTTGTCAACGATATTAAAAAAATGAAGTCTAGATATTGTATTTGGATTATTATTAGATGTTTAATATATTTTTTTCTGACAAGCGGGGCGTGTGCACTATCAAAAATTGATGTATAGTCGTTTGACTGTGTGTTCTCACACTACAACAAGGGGATTGGCATTGCAAACTGCTCCCACAACAAAGACCGTTTATAGTATTCTTGTCCATCATCCATTGGGTGATTTGAATATTCCACTTCCTGCATAGGGAGTGAATCCTTTATTCATTGGCTAGCCCAACGACAAAATGTAAAATTTGTGCATAAATTAAAATGCAAAAATATGCTCATAATGGAAGCCCAAATTATACTTTTGGCCACCCTTTCATACAAATCAGAAAAATCCCGACAAATGTCCAATAAGCCCCGCTTAAGTTAATATAATAGAAGATAATTCATCAAATTATGAACAATTGATTAGCAAAAGTATGATGTTTTACTTCAATGATTTTTTGAAAAGAAATTATCAATACTCTAGTTTTTAAATATTTCATCAAATTACAGTTGCCATCTACATTAAAGAATCATCAAAAGAGTAACCAACCAAAGGTACCAAACTGAACAATGTCTTCAAAGCTATTTAAAAAGAAAAAACATCCTGCTCATTCTTCAATCTCAATTTTTTTTTTTAATTATTGAGATTGAATTCATGTAGATGCTATCGTGGTAATTTCTACCCAGAAAAAATATTTATTTCTAGTCGGTGAATGATTTAGTGATCCTTGAGGTTCTTTGGATAAATAATTTCAATGAATAATCTTGAACCAGCAACCTTTTTGGCTAGAGTAAATTTTTCACCGCCAATTAGGAGGGCTTTATTGACTTCATGTAGATTAAGTATTCCCTAGCCTCCCATATTGTGTGGTCTACATATCCTTTTCCAGGCGATTAGGTGGAAACCTTCAATCCTAACTCCAGTCCTTGCCAAAGAAAGTCTCTTGGTATCTTACCTATCTCTTTAATTACCCAAGGTGGTAAGTGAAACATTGACATCTAGTATGTTGGAATCGAAGTCTATACTTAATTAAGTAGCGTGAGACTGCCCCCAAGAGAAAGGTAGTTAGCTTTCCAGGACGTAAGCTTGGCACGAACCCTAAGGATTAAAATCATCCAATCCTGTCTCCTAGGGTCGGCGTCTTCCAGAAAGCGGAACCCCTAGGTAGGTAAGGGGAAGACAATCCCTATTGTAGTTAAGAATTGTGGCTGAGGACACATTTGGTTGGAAGCTATTAGTATAAGAGTGCATGCAACTCTTAGAGAAATTAATAATGAGTCCATAAGAACCTTCAAAGAGATAGATGATTAGTTTTATAATTTGAAGGTCTTCCTATCCTCCTGCTGTAAAGATGATTAGATCATCTGCATATTGGAGATGACAAATATTTCCCGAAGGTTTGATTGGAACTCCAAGTAAGACCCTTGAGTGGAGCGCATGCTAGAACATTGCACCCAACACATCTGCTACTAAGGCAAAGAGCATAGGAGATAGAGGGTCTTCTTGTCTAATGCCTCGCTTGCAATGAATATATCCATGTGGTTCCCCATTAACTAGAACTCTAGCCTTGGAGGAACTTAGAATGTTATGGATCCAGGAAATCCAACGGGGCCCAAACCCCTTGGCAATTAGGACATCTAGAAGGAATTTCCAGTCTAGTGAATCAAAGGCTTTTGCAAAGTCTACTTTTAAAATGTGGCCTAGAAGCCTTATTTTTTGAAGATGGAAGATCACTTCTTGGGCAGCAATGATATTGTCTGCTATGCATCTGCCTTTTATGAATATTAATTGAGAATCATCTATCAATGAATTTATTATTAGACTTGGTCTGTTGGCAAGGAGTTTCGAAATGATTTTACATGAGGAGTTTATAAGGCTAATAGGTCGGTAATCACTAATGCACTCTGGTGTATTCGATTTGGAAATGAGATCAATATTGACCCAGTTTAATCGTTCTAGGTTAGCCCTATCCTCGAAAAAAAAATCATTACAGAGTTTGCCACAATCATCCTTGACCAATGTCTAGTGTTTTTGGAAGAAAAACATGGGAAACCCATCAGGTTCTGGAGCGTTGTCTGCTCCCAAGTCAAATACTGCTTGTTTAATTTAAATTGAGAATGGATGTTCGAGGTCGGAAAGGTCAATCCGCTCTTTGAAAGAGAACATGTTTTGCCAATCCAGAAGGAATTTAAATAGTATCAGAGTTCCAAGAAGTAGGCGAAAGTGCTCTTCAAAAGCCTTTCCCAGGTTTGAGTTCCCTTTAATCCATGCCCCGTTATGAAAGACACATGAGATGAAGTTTTTATTACGCCTACCTTGGCTAACAAGTGAAAGAACCATGTGTTGGAGTCTCCTTTGATTCCTAGATCTTTGCTTTCAATGTAATTCTTCCTGTCAAAGTATAGAGGAAAGATTCATTCATTCTAAGCTGAGAATTTTGATGGCATTCTTCGAAACAAAGGGGATCTAGTTTCACTAGTGAAATCAAGGTAGTTTAGTTCTAAAAGATGGGAATTTTTATGTGCCTTAATGGATCCAAAGGAATCTGAAGCCCACTTACGAAGCTTAGCTTTTAGATTATTCAAGCGTTTTGAGAGTATGAAAGTGCCACATCCCTCAGGGTTAATCTCAAACCACCAATCATGCATAAGGGAACTCAAACTCTCATCAGAGTACCAAGACTTCTCAAAACAGAAGGTCTTAGATCTCAGGGGCTGTGATCCAAACTCCAAGCAGATTGGGGTGTAATCCGAACCAAATCTAGGTAAGGAATATTGACAAGTCCTTGGAAAGACAGTGGACCAATTTTGTAAAAGAAGAAAATAATCTAGTCGCACTCAGATCTGGTCCACCTGCCTATTTGTCCATGTGAACCCTCTACCATGAAGTGGGGGATCCACAAGGTTGAGATCCTCCAGAAAGTTTTGAGCATCGAGTAAGTCCCCTAAGTTTGGGGTTCTTTTATTGTTGTCATCCAGAGAGAAGGTGACATTGAAATCCCCACAAATCATCCAATGAGAAGATCTCAAATTTCTTACAAAGCGTAATTCATTCTAGAAATCGGTCTTGAGAGATCTGGCATTTGATCCATATACCATTGAACATAACCAGACAGAGTTGTCAACTCTACTGGTGAACTCTAAAGTGAGAGTGAAAGCCCCAAAATGAATTAGTGATCCAATGACTTGGTCTTTATCCCAAACCATAACTAGCCCCCTAGTTGTGCCAGTGGAAGGAATGAAATCTTTAATTAAGTGACATTTGGAGGGCCTCCCCAAACCTCTAACATTCTAAGATAACACTTTCATTTAGAAATGCTAGGGGTCTAGTTAGCAGGCAAGGCAGAAGATCCTGCTACGTGGGAGGAATTAGGAGCTCTCTCAAATAATATTATGTCTAGGAAATAAATATAAAATGTTATTTGAGTATTTACCTCTTTATTATTTTATTTTTTTGAAAAAAATAAATTGAAAGTCTAATATGCTAATTATGAAAAAAAAAATATTAATATAAATGAATTGATCACCTATTCTATTAAGAAAGAGATAAGTACAAAAAGCAAAAACAGCAAGAGAGCAATCCATTACCATTGAATACAAATTGATTACAACAACAACAACAACTACTACTACTACTACTACAACATATTTGACAAATAGACTTATCCATCCAGAGTGGCGTAAGCCATGATCTTTAGAAAAGTTTAGCCGGTGCTAAAATTAGATATTTGGTTACAGTAACTCAAGGCTTCACTTGACGGTTTAGATTAAGGGTAGAGATAGCAATTTATATCCTACCCTATGGGTATACCCGTACGCATACCCGGTCAAAGAGGGTATTACCCTCTTTGACCCGGTACGAGTACGGGTAAAGGTATTACCCAATATTTTTTGAGCGGCTACTGGTTCAGGTAAGAGTATGCCCCTACTCTACCCTATCCGTACCTTTACCTGTTGAAGATACAACCTGTACCCTATACCCTTAACCTCATATATATATATATATATATATATATATGCTAAACATTACCCACAATTTACCCAAAATACATTTTCATTGTGATTAATTTAAAAATAATTCTTTAGAATTTTCTATTAATATATTATTTTGAATTTTATTTAATTTTTATATTTATATTTGATATAGCATAATATTTTTTAGATATTAATATTAAGAATCACAATTAAATTAAAAAAAATTAAACATTATAAAACAAATATAAAAAATAATGTTATAATAATTTCTTCCATAAATTATAAAAACATCATGAAAAATAAGATACTAATAAAAAATCAATTGGTTATGAGAATTAGTCGTCATCCCTAATTAATGGTGTGTTTGGTTCAAAAGTAGTCTACTGAAGTGGTGGAAGTCTTGTAATGTCACTTCGATTGAAGTGTTCAGTTTCATGTGTTTGGTTCAATAGAGAATTGTCAAGTCATTAATCACTTTTTGGTTTTGTTAGTGAAAATAAAAATTTAGAAAATAATGGAAATGCAATTCTATTCACCACTTCATAATAGGGTAAGGTTACCACTTTGTAATTGTTGGGTTGATCTTATAATTATTTTAAAAAATATTTTTAAAAAATATTTTTTATAAATAATAGAAAAAAGATAAATAATTAAATAATTAAAAAATAACCTATAAAAGATATAAAAAAATAACTGATAAAAAGATATAAAAAAATAACTGATAAAAAGATAAAAAACAATAAAAGATAAAAAATATAAAAAATAAAAGAAATAACAAAACATAAAATAAATAAATAAATAAGGGTTATTTTAATCACCCCATATGAAACCATGTGGTTGAAGTGGGATGCCAAAGTGGACTTCGGCCAAAATTTTCACCAAGTCAAAGAACGAAGTGAAAAGTTTTGGAAGTGGTCACTTCCGCACTTGGGTCTCCATTTCAGTGAACCAAAGAAGTGAAAGTGTCACATCAGCTCCCACTTCCGTCATTTCGGTGAACCAAACACGTCCTAAGTCCTCGAGTTTGATTCTTTTCATATTTGAGACTGTAGAAACTTAAAGAAGAAATATACGAAAAATTATAATAACACCCAAAATTAAGGGAATAATTTAGAATTAAAAATATGATCATTCTATTCAAGCCAAATATTTCAAATAATGGCCGATGACAAAAGATCCCACATTCTTGAGTTGAGCCTTAGGGGCCGTTTGGTTCGTGCTAATGACATATTACCACGTAACGAGATTACCATAGTAATATGAGTGGGAATGTTATATGGTTGGGAATATTGTGGTAATTTAATATAACCATGTTTGGTTGGAAACTCTTATTACCGGGAATAGTTCATTACCGTGTTTGGTTGTCATGGTAATCTATTTGTTAAAATATACAAAGTTATAAAATTACCACGGTAATCTAAGATAGACACCAAATTTGGTGGTAATGGGATTACCACTTTCTTGGTAATATTTATAAGTTGGTAATGTGATATTACCATCTAGATTACCACTTGTGTAATGTCAAACGTGGTAATATTTTCAGATTACCACGTAACACGTGGTAATCTTTCTACATTACCATGAACCAAACGGCCCCTTAAGGTAATATCTCCAAGACTCCATATTTTTTGTTAATTTCTAAAGTATGGAGTGAGTCCTCTAAAATATGTGGCCAAAGTGACTAATGACCTAGTGGTCTATTGGTAGTCAGGTGTGAAAAGTGAGAGTTCGAATTATAAGTGAGGGCATATTTCTGGGAGCATATATAAATAGTGATTATATGCAGGTGATCCCACTGCCCATGTGTGTGCGGGTCTTACTTCACTTGCTTCGGCGAGATTTGTACAGTCCTTACCTTTCATAGTGACCTAACCGTTCATCACTCTTGAGTGATGTATTCATTTTGCATGAAGAAATATAATAGCTATTATTCAAACACTTCAAAAAAATTTAACAAAAAGAAAACAAACATTCAAATAAAGCGAGTGATTTTCCCCAATGAAACCCTAAGTGTGGGAGTGATTGGAACGCCTGAAATCCACTCTGATGCTAAATATTCTCTCATGGTTCCTCTCATTGTGGTCAGAGCCCCCCTGATTTCCCTGCCAACTAGCTTTGCCATGCCCAAGTCCGCAACTTTAGCTCATAGTTTGTTGTCTAAAAGTATGGTAATTCTCAGGCTTTAATTTGATATATATCACAGTGAATTATACACTCTCCGCATTTCTCATGCAGGTAAGCTAGTCCTCTTGAAAAGCCAATAATGATATTGTGTCTGGTTTTCCAGTCTACAACATTAATAGAATCAATGAACAAATTAATGAGAGTTCAGTGATCCCTTTGGCACTTACTCATAAACAATTAATTCTTTTGTTACCTTCACAGCAAAACCCTCTGTTTCTTCATAGCAATGGTGGTATAATCATGCAGTGTGCCTCTGAAAACTTGTTGTGTTGTATGGACATTATAATAGAAAGAAGGTGCAGTGGTTAACCATCTCTACAACTATCTTAAAGGGCACACTTCTTGGGCTTGATGGGCCATTGCATCTTTTCTTTTCTTTTCTTATATATATATATATATATATATATATTTTATTGAGACGTCTTTTGAAATTTTGTGAGTATTAAGTATCAGTCATAAATGCGCCTTAATTGTAGACTTCATGTTACCACATTGATATTTTTTTTATAGAAGAAGAAAAAGGACAAAATCAGTTAAATGTTTAATCATGAAGATTATTATTAGTAATATTACTGACACAGACCAAAATAATTTTTAATAAAAATACACGAATAACTATTTTTTTATAAAAAATATAAACATTATTAAAAAAAAAAAGCCAAAAATATATCCTTATAGTGTGTGAATTGATTGTAACATTATTTATGAGTTAATTTTTTCAATTTATCACTCCATAAACTACACAAAAAATCAATTTTAGTGTGGGTTTGACGAGGTGTAAACATTATCCTCATCACTCCATACTTCAACCCAACCAAATAATTATTTTATTTATCAGCTCTATACCAGCTCCTCTCTAGTTTATTTTTATCTTGTTTTTGTATTATATTTATACTGAAAATTCTATACCAGCAGCTCCATCCCTTTTATTCCAATTCTATACCAGCCTGATTGTTCTCAAAAACAATCAAGCAGTGGTCCAACAATGGCAGATCAGAGCGAAGGCCAAGCTCGGAGAGTAAAGTTGGGAAGCCAAGGACTAGAGGTATACCAAACACTCACTCTGATCTACCTCTTTCTTCATCCTTCCATTCTCTTATCCAATTTCCACTCATACTACTATTACTACTGCTGGTATTACATTTGATTTTATTGTTGGTATTGATGATGGCACTGTCAGGTATCCAAGATGGGCTTTGGCTGCGCAGGTCTTAGTGGAATATGGAATGCTCCACTCCCGGAAGAAGAAGGTATCCGGGTTATCAAGCACGCCTTCAGCAAAGGTGTCACCTTTTTTGACACTTCTGATATGTATGGCCCTTATACCAATGAGATTCTCATCGGAAAGGTTTCATTTTGTTATCTTCAATCACTCTCTGTTGTCTTTCACTTGCAAAGCAAAAGATGAAACTTTGTGCCTTTTTTGTTGAAGTGTTGTTGGGGTTTTTGCTGTGCTAGGCTCTGAAGGAGTTGCCCAGGGACAAGATCCAGTTAGCAACCAAATTTGGTATTGTGAAGTATGATCTTGATTCTGTGGTGATTAATGGCTCTCCGGAGTATGTCAGGGAGAGCTGTGAGGCAAGTCTCCGGCGTCTTGATGTGGATTATATTGATCTTTATTATCAGCATCGTGTTGATAAGTCTGTGCCAATTGAGGATACTGTGAGTGATTTTTGTGTCTTTTTGGTTAGCTTGTTTGTTTGTTTGGATTGCTTGTTGTTTGATTGTTGGATTTCTTTGTGTGTGTTTTTTGTTAGATTGGGGAGCTGAAGAAGTTGGTGGAGGAGGGGAAGGTGAAGTATATCGGGTTGTCTGAGGCGAGCCCCGACACCATTCGTCGTGCTCATGCAGTGCATCCTATCACTGCTGTGCAAATGGAGTGGTCTCTTTGGACTCGGGATATCGAACCAGAGATTGTTCCTCTCTGCAAGTATGTTAGCTTTTGAGTTCATTATTCAAAATCCTGTTTTTTTTCTATACTTATTCTGCTTGATTTTTCACATTTTGTTTGATTTCTTATTGCAATTGCATTGTTGTGCATTTTGTGGCTTTACTACTCGGGTGATGATTTGCAAGGAAAAGAATTAAAATTGCCCTCCTGTGTTTCACTGAATGAAGAAACTAGACTGATTAGCTAATTTTAAGAGAAAAATATTTTCATTGCCTTGCTTAATCATTAATATTTCTTGAACCAGAACACAAACCTGTACTGTTTGTATATGGGCATTTTAGCTTATTGCAGTATAAGACCTTTCCTTATTAGTGGATAGAACTGGAGGGTGTTATCTGGTTATCATTTTGGATGTTCAATGAGTTTTTGCCACATCGATGAAATTGGGCACAAATTACACATGCAATTCATTTTTATATGCAGAGAACTCGGAATAGGTATTGTTCCATATAGTCCTCTTGGTTCAGGCTTTTTCGCTGGCCGAGCAAGTGTAAAAGCTCTACCTGAAGGAAGTCCATTGGTATGAAATTTATTTCAACATACCCTTTCTAATAACATGATACTCAACCAATTTTAAGAACATTCATATAGGATGCAAGTGAGCTTATTTTGTCAAATAAATTTCATCTTTTTATCAGACACTTTATTTTCCCAAGTTCTCTGGAGATAATCTGAACAGAAACAAAGTTTTATATGCCCATTTAGCTAAATTGGCTGCGAAAGCATCAGTGCACTCCCGGTCAGTTAGCTTTAGCTTGGCTTCAACATCAAGGGAGCGATGTGGTTCCAATTCCAGGTATTCTTGTTAGTTTTCAGTATATTCACCTTAATTGCATCATCGAAGCATTTTCATTTATGACCTTTATTAAAGATCATCGAATTACCAATTACACATCGAAAGTATGTTCTTTTGATCTAGAGGTACCCTCCCTTAAATTATTGAACTTATTTAAATGCCCTATAGTTTCATATTTGTTACTTAGACAAGTATGAATGATGATGTTAATTACTAGTTTAAATGACTTTTCTTCTTGGAGACTTAATTTTGAGTTTCTAGATTCACATATGAATTCCAAGTTTCTCTTCAATTCATTGTTGTTATGTTTGGACATATATAACATCATATCATGCTTCCGCATAATATTATATTTTGTTGCTTGGAAATGCTCTAGGGACTACAAAAATTAAGAATCTTGATGAAAACATTGGATCATTGGATGTCAACCTTACTGAAGATTACGTGAAGGAAATTTCTGATGCATTCCATGTGAATGAGGTGGCTGGTGATAGACTTGTGGAACAATTTGCACCACTCTCTTGGCAATTTGCATCTACTCCACCAAAAGATAATAAAGCATCAGTGTAAAAGATAGTCAAATGCCCTGTTGTGTGGGTTTGCGTGTAATAATACTATGATTTAAATGCAGCTGTACTACTGCAACTCTCAATAATAAAAGATCTGTGGCTTTTCTGTATTTATTTGTTGTTTAAATTATGGTTTGGATGAGAAGGTTCAGTAATTGTGAAGGTCGAATCATTTTATCTTTTAAAAGAGGATGCGTTTTGTAAGCAGGTAGGAACTTTTTTTCTTTTGTGTGTGTTGGGGTGGGGGGGTGGATAAAAACACTGGAAGAATCCTCTAAAAAGAAAAAAGACTATGTTGGCTATATAGATTGCAAGCCCTTCCTGTGTCAAAAGAAATGGAATGCTTTCTTTCAATACAATGGCACACTTCTTTACCCAGCTTTTCAGAGCAATTTCATCAATACTTGAGACTGATGAAAAACATAAGAAAAGAAGATTAAAACAAATGAAATTCAGAGTTTTTCTTATGAGTGGTTGAATTGCAAAAATAAAGTAAAATAAAATACTATGGCGGGTCTTGGTCAATTCCTCCCTTTCGCACCATAACTACTGATGAAAGACTTACAGCTTTGTTTTATTACTGTTGTCAAATAAATGCAAAACAAAGCATCAGATTTGACCAATTAACTACAATGATTAATTAAACCTTGAAAGAAAATTTACTCAAAATTATCTTGCTATTCAATATGAGACCTCTACATTCTGGGGTTACACTGATGAGTCGCACTGATATGAACACAAAGAATGAGATGAATATTTCCTGGTATTATGTACACTGGTGCTCCTGATCGATCATCCGGATGCTCAGTATGAAAAGCTTGTTTGAATAAAAGGCAGGTGATATTCGCTTTACACATCTAATTCACCAGACTGAGTTTCCTGCAGAGAAGACGTTCATGTTGATAATAATAAAATAAAGATAAAACTAAAACTAAAAAATCTTCACTCCAAAGACATCTCCTCAAAAAAAATAAACAAAAATAAAAACATTATCCAATAGAGAGAGAGATAGCATGGCCAAGATGGCAAGATGGACATCAACGGATAAATACTATTTTAGTTATAAATTTCCTATATCCCTTTTACATACAAACAATACTGAAAACAAATGGTTCAAACAAAGGTTTGGCTGAGGTGACTGATATATTATCCTAATGGACATGAAATACAAACAGATGACCTATATATAGTCAATCCACATTATCAGATATAGACTTGCGGAACTAGGCATTTGCATACATTTGCCATACAACAGTAGTGGGATAATCTAACAGTTGCAATTCTAACACAAGTCACACCAGTTGCGTAAGTATGATGAACTATATCCACCAATCATGTCATCACTTCATCATTTGTATTACCACATTTGTGCCTATATTAAGCTGAAGTAACTTTGGCTATTCAACATCTTGCCCTATCTCTAGAAAGCAATAAACAAGTACTTGTTTTGCTGTTGAAATTTATAGAGGAAAAGAAAAGACTTAAGTCAGACTTATAAAGCACATTCTCCAACCTAACACCCTGAAATTATCCCATATACAATTTTTTTTTTTACAAAATTTACTTATTTAAAGACATATCTCCTAGTTGTTTTTTGTAAAAATATTAATATTCATAAATACCTCTAACCAAACAACCATACACAACCCAAAAGATCAAGGATTTAGATTTAAGTAGAAACGAAGGCCGGCCAAAAGAAATGTAAATCACATAAATATTATAAAAAAAAAAGGTGTGCTTTCATACAAGAGGCCCTTAAAAATCTCCATCTCAATCTATTCATTTAATAGGATGCCCAAAATTTTAACAATTAACCAATGAAAGCTAATAAGAGTAATGCTTGTCTAAATCTTCCTATGGTTCAACTATAAGAGTCTGACCGGACAAGTAATATATGCTTGTAAATGGCATTAATTAATAATCAATTCCAAGTTTACATAGTACTTCAAGAAAATGATATCTATTCATCTTGTGGTTCCACCCCTAAAAGAGCACACGCATAAATGTATCAACACAAACATGTTCAGCATACCAACAAACACATAACATGCATATGAAGATACATATAGACAGTAACTGCGAAGTTTAACTACATATTTCAGCAATCTGTTCAATCAAAGTATCACCATGAACTACACAAAATATAAATTAACTAGTAGAAAGTAAAACAAGCATTCTCTCAACAGTACTTACATATACAGGTTGATCAATTGGGAACAAAGTTATGGCATCAAGATTGAAGGAGAAACTGAATCACATGAAAACATTTTAGTCAGAGAAAAGAGAATATTAAACATATATAATGATAAGTGAATTAAAGAAACTAAAAAGCAAATAGGAACTAATTTGTCCAAATTCAAGGAGAGATTCTTATTTACGGCAGTATATAAAGACAAGTGAATTAAAACAACTGAAAAACTGTCAAGGAATCAATCAGAAACATGTCAAAGAATCAGTCCAGGATTATATTTCCATATTAAGAAAGATCGTAACTTGGGGCTCAGTATATATAGATAGGAGCCTCAAATTGAGCATACTAGTTATGTATTCCTCTCATATCAATATATAGGTCTGGAAAACCCATTGGGGAAGGACAATTCAACTCATTCTTGACCTCTTGCTTTGCATTTTTTTTCCTGTGGGATTCTTGTCAATGGTATATGAGATTTGTCTTTAAAACTCATCTAAGGTTTCTTTATTGGCTGTATCTGCTGCTGTGCTCTAGTTATTACCTCAACTATCGAAGTATGGTTTGTCTGCTTGATCTATTGGTCATCAGATTGCAGATCTCTTCCAATTTGAGATCATCTTGCTTTTGTGGACCAGCTACAACTTTGTCTTGGTGTTGATCATCTCTAAGGTAAGTTTTTCTTTGATGTTTACAGCTCCTATTCCAGTCATATCATTTCAGGAGCACTTGTCTTTCTTTTTAATTTAATTTTATTTTATTTTATTTTGGGATTGCCAACCAAAATCTGCCATCATTCCTATTTTGTTCAATGGTAAAAATTATGTTCCATGGGAGTTTACCTTGTAGTGTTTTATTATGGACCAAGAACTATGGGGTAATGTGGACGGGACTGAAGAAAGCCCAAAACAAAATTAGCATGCTAGTTTTCAAACGGCTTGGCAGAAAAACAATGCAAAGGTTATGAGTCGCCTTGGCAGAAAAACACTTCTTCATTCTTTTGTTCCTAACTTTTTAAGATGAGGTTGCAACAACTGCTATTTTTTTTCTTAATCAATTGACAAACTACTACTGTTCTTACAAATGAAGCTCCCACTATAGCTTCTTAGATGCCTTTTGTTGTCTCTGCTTTGTTCATTTCACTTCAAAAGAGCGACATAAGTTGTCTGCTCAATCTGTGAAATGTATGTTCCTAGGATATGTTGTCCACCAAAAGGTTTTCATTGCTATGATCTTGCAGCCAACCGAATTCATATATCTCAAATATTGGTTTTGTTGAAAACAATAATTTCCATGATCACCCTTATGTTTCTTCACAAGTTTCTACCTTTACCATTGTTCACTGATTTTTCATTGTCATATGGTCATTTTATGCCTGGTTTTGTTTATCAAAGAAGAGCTCATCAGGATGGCCAAGCTATTGCTCTCATTGCTGCTTCCCAAAAAAGGCACATATTCCACTGAGTCTAGTCTTGACAAAGATCAGCTTACACCTCTTCATCACTTGTCCAGAATCTCTCAACCACCTGACTATTATGGTTCTATGTAGTCCACATTGTCTTCTATCTCTGTTCCTGCTTCTTACTCACATGTTTAAACTATTCCGAGATATACTATGGATAAAAAGTTGAATGCCTTGGTAATCAATGGCACATTCCTTGTCCTCATGGGATCAAACCTAGTAGGTGTAAATTAGATTTCACAATAAAGCTCAAACCTGATGGCCCTTTACATCAATATAAGACACGTTTGATCGCTCTTGGAAATAAGTAAAAATATGGAGTTTATTATCATGAAACATTTGCTCCTATGGCCAAAATGACTACATTTTGTACAATTATTGCTGTTGCTGCTTCTCATTCTTGGTCCATATATCAAATGGATGTCAAGAATGCTTTTTTAAATGGAGACATGCTTGAAGCAGTCAATACAAAGCCTCCTGATGGTTTGGTTGTTCCTTCTGGTAATACAGTTTGTCAGTTACACCAATTCAAAGCAAGCCACAAGAGCATAGTTCGCAAAATTTTGTGAAACTATTCTTTCTGCAGGAATTTTTACCAAGCAAATATGATCCTCTTTTTTTTTTTTTAAATTGTGTTTGTGTGTGTGCGTGTGTGTGCATGTCCAAGCGTGCAAACCTCTTCTAATGGACTTATGATTACTAACAGTGACTTCAAAGGTATTCAAAACATTTGAAAGGCCCTCAAACAGTCATTTCAAATGATAGATCTTGGTCACCAACAATATTTTCATAGGCAAGAAGTCCATCAACAAGAGGCAGTGTCTTAATCTGCATAAATATCTGCACGATTTAATTGCTATGTCCCAACTGACTAACAAATCTACTGTACATATACAGTGGAAATTAGTATTAAGCTTACAACTAATGAAGGCAATTTGCTGAATGATCCTACACTATATAGACATGTCTTATCTACCTTTATTCATGCTAATATCTCATATGCTATTGATCTTAATATTTATAGCCTCTCCATAACATTCCCCTTTGGCTATTGTTCACTGGATTATATAGGTATCTCAAAGGCACACCCAATTGTGGACTATTCTTTTATAAAGGCTCTTCTCTGAATTTAACTGCATATGCTAGTGCTGATTGGGGAGGTTATCCAAACACTCACAGATCAACTACCAGTGGGTGTATGTATTTGGGCACATCACTTATTTAATGGAAATGTAAAAAACAGGATAGTGCTTCCATATCTTCAGCAGAAACTGAGCACAAACTTATGTCTTCTGCTTGCTCTGCGATTGGACAGTTTCGTGGATTACTTGGTAAAGTTGGCTTTCCACAATCTTCACCTATGTCTTTGCATGCTGATAACACTAGTGCTGTCAAGATTACAAAGAACCGTATTTTTCATGAGAAGGCTAAGCATATTGAAATAGAATGCCATTATATAAAACAAAAAATCAGAATATGTTTGATAGACGACTAATATCTCTTCCTTATCTTCTTTCTCAAGATCAACTAGTTAATATCTTCATAAACGCATAAATCGTCATCATCTTCTTACTAGCGAATTATTGCTGGTTAATTCACCAACATCAATTTGAGGAGTGTCAAGGAATCAATCAGAAATATGTCAAGAAAACTATCTAGGATTATATTTGCATATTATGAAAGATTGTAACTAGGGCCTCAATATATGTATAGATTGGAGCATCAACTTGTGCATGCTATTTATGTATTCCTTTCATAATAACATATCGGTCTGGAAAACCCTTATTGGGGAAGGACAATTCAAATCATTCTTGATATCTTGTTTGGGATTTCTTTTCTTGTGGGAATTTTGTCAAAAACAAGTAGGAACCTATTTGTCCATATCAAAGGAGAGGTTTTTATTTACGGTTGTTATTTCTTCTCATCTTTCCAAATCATTGTGAAAACTTATTACAAAAATATTGCTTTAAGAAAGAATAGAAAACAACAAATTAGTTTTTAGACCACAACAAAAAGCCATTGCTTTGGGAGAAATGAAATGAAAAAGAAAACAGAAAACATCAACGATCAAAAGCAAATATTTGTGAACTCTTACGAAACTCTTGGCAGAAATCAAAATACATAAATACTATGCTCAGTCTTAGACATTAAGATGACCTGCATATTAGTGAGGAAACTAATAGTATTCATTGAGAGACAAAAAAGTGTACAGCAGCAGAATTAATATTTGCGAAGAAGATGTATAGGAAATGTAGGGCACTAATACAGTGGGGACATTAAATCAGTTAACCAGTTGAAGTTAAAACTCAAGCTTGAACTGGTTCAGGTTTTGATCTGATAATACTAAATATTTTAAAGTTGAGATCAGTATTGAAAACAAGTCCAAGATGGGTACCTATCGAACACAACTAGTCGCCAGACATATGGAATAAAGAATTCCTCAGGATGACTTTCTTGCTCATAAGTGAAGCGTAACTGATTGAACATCTGTCAACACAAAGTCAGCAGAAAGAGAAACCAGATCAAGTATGTCACTTTTCATGGGTTCAGCATTGATACGAAGACTTGCAAAAACTATAAATAAAAAAAGATGCTCACCTTCATTCCTTCACCACGCCATGATCGACAATTTGTAATGATGACTTGAAGGACTTTGTCTACAGACCATTCACCCTCCATTTGCTGCATATCCATACGACTATTGAAGAAGTCTAATACCTGCAAAATAATTACATTACAAACAGAGCATGCCAAAACCAAGTATACATTTTCAACTGAACATACTAACAAACCAAAAAAAAAAGATATAGAAGGAATACGGTATATATGTTTTCAATCAGTTCATTGAATCGTGGGTGATTCTTGAAAGGTTGAAAGACTTCCTGGCGATGCATTATCGCATATACAACCTGTTTAGAAAATGGGAAAGAACTAAGATTTTAATCAGGTTTCATCTATCACATTATTCATTAGAACAGAAGATGCTGAAGTTATAAATTATTACCTCAGGATTTCGTGGCAAGGCATATGTAAGAATTGCATTGAAAATTTCCAGAACAATTCGAAGAAAATCTGTATAAATGTGAAGCTCTGGTGACTGCAAGAAATTATTCAGTAAGTAAAAGAATACATTAAGAGTTACAAGAAGAGACAGCAGCATCTCAGATTCAAGAGGCTTAAAGTAAAATAGTTGGAGATCAAAGAGGAACACCATGTCTTCTTTTGTAACGTTCCCTTCAAATTGGTCAGGTGCAATTTTAAGGACACTATCATCCATGATATCAGTTAATTTGATATACCTGAGGAGAGGACACACAAATTAACATGTACGTCATTCCAATAACATGATATTACTCAATATTTACAAAGAAAATGCCATTAAAGTTTCAAAGAAAGAAGCATACTTGCGTGAGAGCATATCAAAAAGGCTAACCAGCCTCTGAGATGCGTAGGCACTTAACTTATGAACATGAGGAGCCATGTTTGCCAGAATAGCAAGGCAGTTTGTATGCAAGTACACGTCCTATGATATCAACACAATATGAGAAAAATAAAAGAAAAGGCAAGATGCATAACAGCTCATAGTTGGGAAATATCACATGGATAATATAAAATGCCTTTGACGCTGTCCATAACATATATAATATCTTATTAAAACTTATGAAGCCAGATGCATCCACACATTGCAGATTTTGTAAAACTAAGTCAATTGTATGACATTAAGCTAATTACGAAATATTGAAGTATAACTATGAAATTTAAGAGTTATGCACTCTCGACGAAAGGTTCTTAGCTCATTGGATTTAAGAAAATTATTATGGGTAAGTAAACAATCAACTAATGTCCCATTTGAAGGGAGCAATTAAAAGAAAAGGCACTGCAATTATACCCGCAGCTTAGAGAGGTTATACTTCACAGTCCTTATTAGTATCACAACCATCAGAGAACCAAGAGAGGTCTTATGCAGAAGTCGCTCTTGATACCAAGGAACACTTTGAAGAATCTGCATCAGAATTTTTATTATCATCCGAAAAAAAGAAAGAAAGAAAGAAAGAAAAGAAATGAAAAGAAACCTTACCAATTTATGAATGCTTGCATTGAAGGATGAATCTTGACTCAATATGAGAAGGACAATTAATAACATATAGATTTGATTGGGTGTCCTTTTTGAAGCGTTATAAAGTGTTTCCAGAATTGGCATTAACTGTTGACAACATTGACAAAAGGGATCATTGAGTACATTATTGCAGGCTTCAGTGTTGTTGCTCATATATGACAACTTAAAAAATGATTGTCTCAAAAGTCATAATTATGCACAAACGGAGTGGAACCAAATCATCTTTAATAAAGAAAACATAAGGATAGACTATGCGGCACTGTTCTTGCTTCAGTCTGAAACAGGAACGATGCTCCAAGTTGAATTTAACTCAATCCTCAAAGGTCAAAAGTTATGAGGTCAAATTTATAAACCACATTGATCAGGAAAATACATGCTTACCAATGTATCCAAGTCAGTGCGCACCAAGACATATTCCAGAAAATCAGAATTTCCATGGACCAAAGAATATAACAAGAGGACAGAGCTTTCACCATCCAAGCACCTGCAAGCAAAACCAATTAGGACATCTTCACGTAAATTAATACACGCAAACATAAGATTGTTCCTTAGTACAAGATTAGTGCTCCATCATACAAGAGGAGATTGACCACAGAAAAAGAGTCATAACGATTTAATGGACGACAGGAAGACAAATAGTAGTGATAGCCTTTCTGGAAATTTTGGTTAGCTGTATCTAACTTCTGAAACATTTCTTCTTCTTGCACACATTCTAACAAATAACAAACCAAAAAATCCACCAATTAAGAAGCAAGAAGCATATGTCACACTTTAAACCAAACAATGAGAAAATAAAAAATTGTTGGTGGCATGAAGTGCGAAGAGAGACTCAAGACAAAAAAAATGGATGATTTCCAATATGATATTTTGTAGCATAGTGAGAAGTTCATATTAGGTTAACCAACAATAAATCTCTTCATTATTGTCAGCAGACATCTTTCATGACTCAGCAAAATGTCTAATGGAACTGCTGAGAAGCAAAACAGTTACGAACTCAAGTGCTTTGAATTTTGAATGTTTAAATTTAATTAACAATTAAAAAGGCAAGAAATTAAAATCCCACATTTAGATTGGCTGCCAAACCTGATTGAAAAGTCCACTAGTTAACCATTTCTTGAAAAGTTTTCAATGGCTTAGACAAGGTTGGGCCCCTTGGACAATGAATATGGAAAAAGTGTGAGCGGCAGGAGAATAAGGTGAGATGAGTTGTTATGGCACAATTGAACTGATAAGTTTTCAAATAACATAGCAAGAACTTCTTAAAAACATATTAGAGACAGAGGAGGAAGCCTCTACTTCTCAAACCCATCCAAATTATTTTAGAAATCTAATCATTAAAAAACATAAATAGATATATTGATATAATACTCACAATTGTCAAAAGAAAGAATGGTAAGCACAATTTATATATTTCATAACCAGAGCAGAGCATATAAATGCACAACGCAAGCCAAATAAAAGTTATGCTTACAGTCCAAGAGTGTCAAATAAGGAGGCAAATGGCAATCTCACAACTGGCCCGCTTTGTGCATTCCCCTCAATATCAACACGATCAACTGCAAGAAAAATAAGTCAAATTCAGGATTCAAGCAGATAAGAGGTTAAATAGACAGAACAGCTACGGCCTTACATTCAACATCCCTCACGCTATTCAATGCCTTGCAGTAAGGATTTTCACAGAAGTATGTCTCTTTCATATACGAGTTACCGCCAATAGCCTCCACATTAGTTTTTGTGATGGACGCATCCTCAATAACGCACTTACGATAATGAACGAGGATGAGCAAAAGAAGTAAACTTTTATCAGCCAAGGGACTTCTCAAACCTTCACCGCTTGAACTAACAAGGTAATTGAATGTGTAATAGGGCAGTAGAACAAAATTGGCTGCAATACAAAAATTAAATAAATGGGATAAGCATATTTTGCAAAATAAAGCAGAAATAACAACTAAATCAGTTAAATTCCTTTGGGCAATAGAGAGAGGTCAACCGCTCACTCCTTGAATTCATAGGTCACATGTAAAAGGTTGTTAAGTATTTTTCCCACTTTTAAACACATAGGCTTGATTACATGTGGATTAAAAAGGCTTTCTTATCACCAGAGTCATGATCTAATCATCCCTGCTAATAAGGAAGGAGCTATAAGCCAAGACAAGTCAAGTATGAACTACACATATTCAAGCCTGTGAGGATTGACTCCATATCCTTAACAGAAAGAAGTTAACTAATAAGACACAACTAAAAGCAAATTCAGTAATTTCTTGGTTGATATAGAGGGCTAAATAAATGAAACACTGAATGAGAACAGCCAAAAACCACAAATCAACAGATGTACACAAAACTGATGCTGAATATCAAGGAGTTGGATCAATAGTAATTTGAGTGCTAGCTGCCAAGAGAGGCTTGTGAAACAAATCTGATTAATTGTTAGCTGATTTCTGCAGCTTATCAGGAATGTAGGTGCCAAAATGACAAGGAAATAAAATTTAGTTAGGGATATAATGTTTTAGTCACAAGAATGGCATGTGAATGAAGCAATGGAGTTTTTCTAAGATAATGTGGTTTGTGATGAAGGCAAAAGCATCAAAAGAATTTGGAAATACACACTAAAGGGTGAGATAACCGTACCAGCAGCAGAACTAACTCTTTGTAATACACCAGGCTGGCTTCCTTCAGGGAAAACAGGATAATTTGAACCATTAAATGGAACACGTGGCCTCATGATAAAATTAAGCAATAATCTGCGAACAACAGCAGCAACCACAGTGCTCTCCTGCATCACTCAGAAAATGCTATGATGAGATGAAACCATGAAAGATGGGTTTGAACAAAAGAGTCGCAATTAAAATCTGAGGACTTTCATAATCACCTGAATCATTGCTGCGTCAATGAAAGGATGCACATCCTTCGTACCAGGGGATGGCCCAGAACGAAGCTGAGTGGACATGGCCACGAACATCAAGTTCAGAAGTTCATGATGCAGGAGGCATGAGTGAGGACTTGCCATAAAGATATATTAAAAAATCAGATGCACAATAAAGTACTCTACTTGGAGACATGAAGGCAGCAACCAAAAAAAAAAGTAGAAGATGAAAAGAAAAATCAAAGACAATTACCAAAACATACCTTACATCTGACGCACCAATATAACTTAGCACACCCCGCATAAAAAAACTCTCTATGCTTTGGTCTAAAACAAAGAGAACAAGGGAACATAATGATGTGCGGTTCATCGTCAGCAACCTACCTAATATATAATTAACTCATAGAGACTAAGGCATAATAAACTACACAGAAATAGAATTTTGGCATTTTTGTGTAGAAAGTATCCTCTGCTTTCTATTTCTTTATTTTTTAGCGATTTATAAATAGAAAATTAATAAAAATTTCAATAATCCTTTCAAAATGAATATGTGAAGCTAAAATAAGACAATAGACCAAATAAAATGAATAAAGAAACAAATAAAATTTAGTAAAAATAAAGTCAGAAAACAAATAGACTTTTAGCATGAAAACCGCATAAAGTAGCAATTAGCATTGATTATTAGGTGTGACTTGCTTTTAAATGCTAGGAAATAAAGAGATAGATATGAGCAAAAATGACATATAATGTAATGTTTATGAGCTTATAAAAATCATAAAAATTTTACCCGTAGGAGAGGTAGCATGAATCTTCGTATCTTCATCAAAACTGAGACATAGATCTTCAAATTTCTCACTTTTTGAATTTTCAATGATGTACTTAAGAAACACAGATGATATGTAGGTAGCATTCACAGCCTTCTTATAGCTAGCTGAGGAAGCAGTAGAACTTGACATAGAGTCTTGCAAACATAGAACCAAATGAATCAAAACCTTCCCAAGATGCCTTGTGTGGTGATTATTCTGTGCTGCAGATGCATATTAATAAATAAACAGGTCAGTGAATATAGGCAACTGACATTGAATCAAACAAACACAGCACATAATCATGACTAAGGTATCAATCTCAATTGAAATAGTTAGATAAAGATGCCAAAAACATAGAGACTTTTGTGAAGTCACAATGAAGGTAGGCTATTTCACGTAGGACTTCAACAAAATGATGAGTCGGCACTATGATTTTTCTAAAATCTAAAAGCCTAACCAACCTCATGACAGAACCTTGTGGATCAGTGGGCACTGTAGGCTTCACTTGGAATATGCGGGAACGCCTGCAACTTTTCTTTAAGTTTGAGATTACAGCATGCTTTAGAAATCCAACTGCAAAGTTTTATGTCTAGCAAAAGATGAAGGAAAGTAATGCATGCAAGTTTCTGTGCAAAGCTGAACAAGATGATTCCCCTTTCTCCTTTGTTTTAAGTTTGAGATTACAGAATGCTTTAGAAATCCAAATGCAAAGTTTTATGTCTAGCAAAAGATGAAGGAAAGTAATGCATGCAAGTTTCCGCGAAAAGCTGAACAAGATGATTCCCCTCTCTCCTTTGCTTTTTATTTATCTTCGAATATTCCCAAGTTAATATATTTTATTTCCTTGAGGGTACAGCAGGACTCAACAAAGGATTATTAGCATTGTTGACAGAAGAAATAATATTTGGAAAATGATGAAGTAATTCAGGAATCAATATATTCTCTGCAGATCAATACTAACATCACAAATTAAAAATGAAGGCCTACCCTAGCATTCCTATGAACTAATTGTAGGCCACAACTGTAGTTGCAGATTTAGTGAAAAGGTCAGCTGGGTAGCATCTCCATTAACACTCTGACATCATTTCTTGCTATGTACAAATACACTACCGTATCTTGTACACAAAATCATCATTTTGCCAGTTCGCAATTAACATGAGAATGAATTAAGAAAAATTGAAGAACAAATGCCTTCAAATTTTCTTATCAGAAAAAGAGCTTCAGCAGCACTCAATAAAATTTTATCATTCATCACCATTGCCACCCACAATTCACCTAACTTACAAGCATGAGATAAAATATATGCCCATCTACTTGGAAACCTGATGTAATACTTGCAACAAAAATCAATAGTGCAGGAAGATAACCAATCAGCTGTATTGCCACAAGACATCAAGTGCTTGAGTTGCTGGATGTATACATCCAGAATACTTGTAATAATTGAATTCTTTACAAAAATTACTATACACTCAGAACACCTCATACTCAAACAACTTTAACCCTACTTACAATTAGAGGGAAAAACACTAATCAAATTAGGAATTCTTTATATCATGACTACTTCCTATTCACCAGAAATGATAAGACATACCAACAATGCAGGCAGACATTTAAATCTCTATATCATCCATGCTCCACATAAGATCAAATCCAAGAACTCATACAAACAACTAAACAAGCTTTTCCAACAAACAGCCACACATCATTCAGCAAGAACCCTCATAGTACCCATCAAGATTCAAAACACGAGATAAAGATCCAGAAAAAACTCACCGAGCATCTCGCACGCGTGAAGAATACGGTCATGGGGCCACTGGACGGTGAGGGAGAGATCAAGCAGCTTCTGCCAAAAGTCAGAAGAAACGGGGTAAGCCCGATTGCCGACAAACTCCCCGATGAGGTACTCCGCATCCTCCTGCCGCAGGTTCCCACCGCGCGGCGTCGACGGCACGCCTCCCATTGCCAAAAACTCACCAAGAACTCGCCGGAGAAGGCTCAACGCCGATGATCAATGGAGAGGAGCTGAGATCTAGGACGGCGAGGACGGAGGTATGGATCTGAGGAGATGGGGCATCGAGAGACGAGATCGGGGAAGGGTTTAAGAAATGAGAGACTTGGGAACGAAGGTAGGAGAAATCAGGACGAGATTTTTCATTTTCGTTTTGGAAATTTAATTAGTCTACCGAACCGACGCAGAGGCAGAGCTTGTGCACCGTTGCACCAAAAGACGAAAATAGCCTTGAGATTAGATCTGATTTGATTTTTTTCAATTTTAAGGGTATTTTGTACTATATGTGTATATATTCAAATGGGTTGATTTTTATGCTTTACTTGTATATTTCTCACACGCGCTTTTAAAATCTTGTGATTATTAATTTTGATTTAACCTTTTCTTATGTTATCTTGTGGTTTACTATTATTATCATAGATGTTGTTTTAGGGTTATTTCAATTTATTAAGTATTGCATAAATTATATGTTTTTGGGTAAAATAATAGGGAGAGAAAATACATCTTCCTGACTTGAATATTAAAATTAAGGAGAAAAAAATAATATGGAGAAGTAAACCTAAATATACATAATTTTATTATTATCTTTTAATTATGTATTGAGAAAGAATTGAACTCTCCACTATAAATATTTTTTATAATAATATTAAATATTATTTAAAGTTTAAACTAATATTTATATTAGGAGAGAATTAAACTCTTCACTGTAAAAATAATAATATTGAATATTATTTAAAGTTTAAATTAATATTTGATTTAGTTGATAGGGTGGAAAAAATTATTTTAATCTTTGAATTATGCAAATTATTTTTTTTTTCAATAAAATACAATGAACACTTATCTGTTCTATGTATTAGCATGGAACAAATATATTTTTATTTTACGTGGATTTTAGAGTTGGATCCTCCCCAAACAAACACCATATCTATATATAAGAGACAAGTGTTTATTTTGAAAATTAATCTTATGATTAATCTTGTAACTTTTTAAAAAAATAGAAATATATATGTACATATAAAGTTTAGGTTTCCATGCCCAATTCAATCTACTAAATAAGAGCTAGTATTTCTTTTGATTAATGTTAATGTGTATATTCTATTTATCCGGCTTAATTTCCACCATGTAGAAAAAAAATTGTAATTAAATTCATTTTCTAAATTGATTAAGTACAGTTTTCATCCAAAACTTCCATTAAACAATGAAAATATATAAAATCTTTTTAAACAAGAGCCCTGACTTTGACTTAGAATAGCCTCATTAAAGCTAAACATCAATTGACTTGAAATCCACGCAGGGGCATTTTGGTCCTTAGATGGTGGTATGATGCTGACGTGGAGCGGCATTTACAGCTGTGTTTTATCCCTATTCTCAGTGGGTCCAATGCTTTTATTCTAATGACGTGTCAGATGATCCAAACCTTGGATTTTAGTACGAACGGTCAAGAGGGCGTGGCATTGATTTAAAACGTTAGCTCTTTTGTCTTCTTGAGGAACATCAGACCGCTTGGTATAAATTAATAGATGTTTATCACTGTATCCATACGTATTATATATATATATATATATATTTAAAAGAAAAGGTGATGTGTATTAAATTAAATTTCTTTTTTTTCCTAGCTAATTCTAATTTCAGTTTATTCATTTCTCATATTGGTGGTGTTATTATTAAATAATGAGAATGATTTTTAAATGAGTAAAAATGATAAATGATAATTTTGGAATAAAAATATGAATTTTAGGTTCTGAAAATAATTTCTATGCCAAAAAAATTACAGGTAAAAATCTACAGAATTTTTTTTTATTTGCAACTAAATGAATTTTTTATAGTTCAAAAGAATTTCAAATTATTATAAATGGTTCTTTTTAGTATTGATTTAAAGTTAACAAGCTTTTTCACTTATTAGGAAGGGCTATACATTAAATTTCGGTAAAAATTTCTATCCTATATCCCAAACACTTGAGAAGCATCTATAATAAACAAAAATAAAAAATAAAAATAAATACTTTATCATTTTCCTATCTGATTCATCATTCCAAAATATTAATTGCGAAATTTATGGGTACATCAAAATTTAAGCGATTATTTTTTCAGTGAAGTTAAGGTCATAAATGTTGCATGCTGATATACATGCATCTTGCATGATAATCACAAATTTAATTACTCAATCAATTGATGAATTTAATCTTGTATAGACCAACTTGTGAATAATTGTTAAATCAAGCTAGCAACCTATTGATTTATTAAGATTATATAACCTATGGAAGGTATTGATGTCATGGGTTTGACCCATGCAAGATGAGGGATATAAATGTATGAGATATTAATTCCACTCTTATGCATATCTTTAACACTTGGTTATCCAGATTCTTAAATATATATTTATATATATATATATAAAAGTTGGCTCATAGATTTTGTTTTATAATCCTACATTCAAATCTATTGACTCAAAAAAAACACACATATATATAGGCAATTTGACAAGAAAAACAAGGTCAAATTTTGGAATAGTATGAAAGAATACATAACCAAAAAGCTATAAACCAATTTCCTTTATATGTGTACTGGGCTGAAATGAGGTTGGATTTCATGGACTGGGCCAGAATTTGAATAAATTTTTATGTTCTTCTTGTAATTGCAAATGTCATCCAACCAAGTCAAGTTAATCAAGTTGAGCTCAAGCTCAAGTTTATTTAGAGTTGAGTTGAGCTCAAGTTTTATTAATCTAACTTGACTTCATACCATTGAGTTGTTTTAACCTTAACAGATAAATGGATGTATGTATGCTTGTATAAATAATTAATTTTTGTTTATAAATTATCAAAAATATTTCACTGAAACCCTTTGAAATAAAATTTATTGTTTAATATTTTATTATTTACTATTAATAAATTATAAAAGAAAATAAAAAAAGTATTTATTTTGTAAATATTAGATCACCATACTAAATAAGATTCATTTAAATTGAACTCATATGTTTTAATTATCAAGGTATGAATCTTAACTAAAAACTCCATTTTTAGGTTTCAAATTTTTCAATCAAATTTAAGCAAATAAAACTTGAGCTTGACTCAAGAATAAAAAACACTATTTTTTTTTAATAAATAAATCACAAATTTATTGCAAGCAAACATTAAGAGTCACAAACAGGGGAGCAATAAAGTGTATAAAGCTTTGCTAGAGGTAGAAACAATAACTGACAAACAAAATCAAAAAACACACTAAACAACCAAAAAAACGCAAACAAAAAACTTGGGCGAAGAAAAAGACTCCGCCAAGAGATAAAATAATTTAATTTAACAAACTAAAATATATTCAAGTTCAACTCATATATTTATCAACTTTCGAATATTTTAACTCAAGCTACCATTATATTTTCAAACAAACAACCTTGATCAAACAAATGAAAAATAAATACATAAAAGATCAATGATTTAACGTAAGTTGATTTTTTTTTTGTACAATGTGAACATGCCACTTGAAACACACACTTTTAATCCCTTAAACAAATCTCAATCTTTTAAATAAAAAAATAAAGAGAGAGAGAGCTTGTAGAAAAATTCTCCATGTGCATCATAAGAGGAGAAAGAAGAGCTAAGAAAAGAGAAAACCAAAAATAGTTGGGAGTTATAACTTTGGTCAATTCTTTCAAAGCAAGAGCACTTTGTTTATATTGCTACTTTTGCAAAGGATGAGGTCCATTGTCTGAATGAGCAAAGCCACAGGAAAAAAACACAAAATAGTGGGTGTTGTGATTATAGATTTTGAGTGATAAGATCAAATCCTCAAAGTCAAACAAAGAAGCATGTCTTCAGAGAATTGTTTCAACATAGTGGTGCTTTTTTAGTCCCATTCAGTATGCCAGAAGTTGCCATTTGGGCCTCTGATGCAAGCTTGAAATCACACTTTGTCCAACCAAATGGAATTCCAATATTCCTTGCCATCAAACCACTTAAAAAAAAAAAAAAAAAAATCTTTTGCTTTGCTTGTCCAAATCCAATTGTTGGTTGCAGTGGATGTCTATTCATGTGTCTATTTTCTGGTATGCTAAATCATTAGAAACAAGGCTAATTTGAGTGCAATGTGTTGCCACATTTGTTTTAATTAATAACAGTGATAGAATCACAAGAGGGCCCTTCATTGATATTTTGTTGAAATCTTATTGCTTGCCAATATCTCAATGAAGAAGTAAATATTATTATTTTGTTGCATAAATGGTCCATATCAAGAAGCATCACACGCTTGAATGAGGCAATAATTTGTGGAGCCTTGATAACCTATTCAAATTTATCAAATTCAATGTCTGTGAGTCATGATTAGACCTGATTTTGACTCTGATTAAATGAATGAAACTGGCCAGACTGCATAATTGATCAATCTTGGATTTTCTGCTAAAAAATACAAACCTTCTTCACAAGATGAAATATAGCTTTGTTTACATGATGTTTCTTGTATACTACCCACCAACCAGACATAGGTAACTAAAATTATCAAACTATTTTTACTGAAACCCAGACAACTAGTTTAATATCTGTCACTTAAGATAGGTAAAGCAGAGGTCCCTACAAAACACACTAGCATTGCAATTCTCCCAAGTAACTCAGTCAAAGATTCTTTCCTAGGATTAGATAGTGAAAGATGAGAGACATGATTCAACCTTGATAGATATATAGAAGCAACTCCAACACAGGCACAATGAAAAAAAGGCAAATCAAGTAAAGAAAGAACCCCACCACTCTAAATTTGATCATCCTTCCCTTTCTTCTTTACAGTGGGAAGAGATTGGAATCAATACACAATTTCACAATTCACTCAATTCCATGAACATTCTTGTGAGAACCTCTTGCTTGCTAGCTTTCAGCTGGGCCATACCATTGTCTTCATCCCATCCACCTCTAACTCTCCAGCTAGCACAGCTAAGCTTGCTCACCATTGTCAATACTGAGCTGTACTTAATAGTATCAAATGATACGCCGTTTATCACCGATGATATCGAGTAGGCGGCAAACGCCTTGTGTCCACATATCGTATTCCCTCTGACTCCTGCACTCGAATTCAATCACTCTCCGTTCGGCTGTCCTCAGCCCGAAATACCTCCGGTGCTCCCCGCCCTCGAGTAAATGCCGTCCCTGGCCAAGCCGGGACATCCTTGCATACCTCTATAACAACATCTGCAGAAAAAACACAATGACTTTCAGTAAACACTATCAAATGCTGCCTGAAAGGAATGCAATTATTCAAAACTCACTCTTTTTCTTCTTAGTAATTGTTCCAGCAACATGCCTGCTCTTCATTTTAAGCATAACCTGCAATAATAACATTAATTTGAGATAAGAACAACAACCAGCACATTGCACAAAAGAAAGGATTAAAAAAAAAAAACTAGTAATTACCTGCCCCATTCGATTAATGTAGACCGAAACGATCTTCCAATGAAGTGAACCTGCAAATTCACAAACATTATAAGTATCAATATGAAACAAAATTAGAAGAAATTCATTCATCTTTTAACTACAATGATTCTCGGACCTTTTCGGGTTCGTTTCAGTAATTCGGTTCCCCGGGCCAGGAGTTCTTGACTACAAAGCGTAAGAAAGTTCTCATCAGCGGCGAGTTCTCCGCTCAAGCTCTCACCATCATCATTGCTCAAACTCTTCTTTTTTTGCTTATGGTGGTCACCATTACCATTGTTGTGATTGTTTCCAATATAGTTTGCCATTCCCAATCCTCCTTTCTCCACTGGTATCACTGCCGCCACGTTCCACACCTCCTTCAACGCCCTTGCCTTCAGCGTTGCTGCTCCTCTCAACGCTGACAATCAAAATCACAAGCAAAACACTTCACACGGGCATTTCAACAAACACATCAAGGGCATGACTTGCTGCAATACAGTACCAGTTGCAGCGGCGGCGGTCAAGGTGACGACATCGCTGGGGCTTCGCACACTGACGGCGGAGCCGACGACAGCGGCGAGGTGGTCGCGTTCGGCGCCAAGAGCTTCAGCCGCCTCCACGCACTGTGCTGCTACCAGCGTCGCCGCCGACGCCACTGCCATGTCGGTGCGGACAGCACGGTCGTCCTTCCCGGACGCCGACGTGGCTGCGGCTGTCGCCGCAGCGATGGCTGCCACGGCGGCAGCCACACCGGCGACCGAGACGGCGGCGTGGAGCTGCGCATTATGGGCTCTCATCTCTTCCTTCTTCTTCTCGCGCCGGTCCTTGAGCCACCGGCCAACTGTCTTCCCTCCGCCGGCGCGGTACGGCGGTTTCGTCGCCGGCACCAACCCGGCGTTGATGCTCCCCCTGCAAAACTGCACGACGGAACACGCATCACGCGTGAGAGAGAGAGAGGCTAAAAAGACGACTTTGCCCCCAGGGCTAAAACAGTCATATCAAGTGACAGCGCAACAGAAACCGCTGTGTTTTCGAGGAATCAAAGCTTCTTCTTCTTCTAAATATTTCCCACAAAGGACAAGATCACACACACACACACAGAGAAACAGAGCAAGTGGACAAAATATAATACAAAACAAAACTCATTCCCGAAATACACCTACTACTTCTCATTTTGTACCCAGAATACCCCCGTCCTTTAGATTATATCCAGAAGATCTTTGACTTTGACTGAGGCTAAACTACAGGAGACAAAATCAAGCCTCATCCCAGTACACAAGTTCCGGGGATACTTTGGTAATAAAAATCAATTAGGGGTATTATCGGAAAGTCCTGAAAACACAAACACAGCTTTATTTATCACGCTGTCTCTGTGTGTGTGTGAGAGAGAGAGAAAGAGAGAAATAAATTGTCAGGTGTTTTATTGGGAGAAGATAAAGAAAGCATCTATTTCTTTCCTATATTTTATTCCAACAATTATTATAATTTATAAACAAAAATAAATAAATAAATAACCTAAATTATCTTTAAAAATATATATATTTAAAAAAAAACACACACACACACATATAATAAAACACCTTAACGTCGTCCATGTCTGAAGGTGAGACTGGAGGACTGTCGGTAAGGGAACCACTGTTCTGGCCACCATTGAGTGGTCCACTGCTGTGTGAGAGCCTCCCTGATGTCAATGGTGACACTTCCTGTTAACAGATCATTACAAATTACTCTCTTTTAAGTACTCTCATTAAAAAACCATACAAAGATCACATATGTACAAATGAATGAATGAGTGGGTCTTACTGATTGGGACATGATACGTTCAAGAACAAGTTGAGAGGTGGCAGAAGAAGCAAAAGTGAAAGGAGTTGCCAGAAACCTGCAACTCTTCAACTTCAGCACAAGGGTCCTCAGGGATGGACATGGTTGAAGAAGGTAGTTGAGAGTTTAAAGCTTTAGAGACCTCAAGAGCAGAGACACTCCATGAACGAGAGAGGAACTCCATTGGGTCACGTGGGATCTCCGGTGGCCGGAGCACGTCGGAGCAGTGTTCTGCTTGTTCTTCCATGAATTATAAATAAAAAACAGAGAAGAGTGAGAGTGTTTTGTGTGTTTGTTTACTGAGGTTTGGGAGGAGAGAAGTGTAGTTGTTGTAGGTGTTTTATAGGAAGAGTTTAGAATGTCAGAAGTGAAGAGAGAGAGAGAGTGGTAAAGATGTGTTTGATAAGACCTGCACTCTGAGAAACCTGTGAACATTGTCTCCCTGGTCTCTCTCTCTCTCTCTCTCTCTGTAATAAATTTGATAGTGTTTTTTGAGAGAGAGTGGGAAGAGTAAAGTACTGAAATACCCTTCTTTGTAGTTGGAAAGTAAGAGGGTGTTGTTGGGAAAGCAGTGATAAAGAGAGGAAGGAAGAGGAAAGAAGAAAGAAATAAGGAAAGATGGTTTGTTTTGCTTTGTGGGATATTTGATTGAAAGTGGCTGGTAAATTGGTAGTGCATGGGTTGTGGCTGGGATTAGGTTGCGTTTTCCAACGTGGCTATTGCGTTTAGTCCATTGTGTTTTGGTTTGGTGGGACCATGGAGTTAAACTTTGTATTTTTTAGATGTGAACTTTGGCTTGGTGAAAGATTGGGTGGATTGGAGGCTAGTTTTGTTGGTGGGTCTAGCCATTGATTATTGGTGATGGTACGGTTGTTTGCTCATGCATTTTAATTGTTGTAAAAGTTTTTTTTTTAGTTAAACTATTCAAATATTTTTTTAATTTAAATTAGCAAAAAAATTATATTAATCTATACATACTATTAAAGTAGATGTATAATCTACTTCAAAAGTATTTTAAAAAATAATTTTAAATTTTTTTAATAATATTTAAGTTTTTATTTATATAACTTATAATATTAGTAATTAAAAATATTAATTACACTTAATTATTTAGGTAATAAATGTTCATAAATCTTTGAAATCCAAGGTATAAAATAGTTTTTATGATAATAGTTGTTTAATTATATTATTTTATATATGATATTGTCTCAAAACTCTTAAAAAAAAATTTTAAAAAGTCGGATGCGAAGGCGGGAAAAATACTAATGAAATTAAAAAGTAATCCCAGCTCAATGATAAAAAAATACCATTTAAAATTAATGAGAAATGATAAAAGCTTTTGCTCTTAGTGTCAAACATATCAAATTTATACTTTAAACTATTTGTAAAGTTTGTTAACATATAGGCCACAGAACACACTCATACTTTGAACATGAATGTTTACCTCAATTCCCACAGCAAATCCATGATGATGATGTCTCTACATTGATAAACTAAATTGGTTCCCCAAGAAAAACATAAATTATATATATATTTCATCTATTTTGTTTTTAAGTGAATGGAATGAAAGATCTCTCTTCAAGACCAATATTCCAATTAATATATGCTGGAGTTCTCATTGCTCTACAAACAAGAGCTATCAAAGTGCTCAGTTTGGGAAGTGGCAAAGGATGAGAGAATCACATCTATTAATTTATGGGACCATTTTTTATTGTTCAATCTTTAGATTCTTTCTAACTTATTCTGTTTCTTGTTTATTCTCTTGCTGTGAATCCAGTGACAGTCTTTTGTTTCCACATTCCATACAAATTTACAAATTTAAATGTGGGGACTAAAGGTGAAAAAGGAATTCTTCTCTTTGTCTTTTCCTTTTCTTTGGTTTTCTCTTTATGATTAATTTAATTTTATAATCTTAACTCAAGTAAATCACACATTTTAATTAAAATATTAATTAAAATATCATTCATGCAATACAATAGTTTTTTTTAATAAATACCACAATAATATATACAATCAAAAAAATATATGTATAATCAAGAATTTAATATCCAGCGGTGCATTCTTAGACGATATAAGATTTATATTAAAATTTTATATCAATAATTAAAGATTCGTTATCACCGATGCATCTAATCTAATGTTTTGCTTTTAAACAGTAGAAATTTTATATTAATATTTTTTTTTACGGTGGATCAAAACTGAAGACCCACTAAATGATGAAATGATAGAGTATATTGTCCGTATTGTTTTCTCTGATGGATTTATTTCTTTATTAAATGATGTAATGATAGCGTATATTCTATTTTATTGTTTTTAACTTGCTTTTAGCTATTTACCTCGAGGTAATAAACCTTTACCATGTGCAGGCGGAATTCATGGATATAATTTGTGTGGAAAGTCAAGCTTTTTGCCTCGTTCAATGAGATGATAATATATATTATATATATAAATATATACTCCTATATTATATCATAATTTCTTTAATGGAGATATCTTTGGTTTTCTTAAAAACAAAAAAAGTTGTAAACCAGTTAACTTGAGTGACTCAATCATCACAACAATAACTTAAACATAAAAATATAAAATATTTGACTCCTATATAGTAAATTAAAAGTCCAATACCTTCATAATATGTGATGGAAGTTTAGTAGAAATATGAAGTAGTTTATCTATATTATTATTAAAAAAAATTTTGAGTGACTTATATTTCACTCCTTTTAAAATTTTTTATTTTTAGAGAAAGTCCTCCTTGCATTTAGGGCATGCGTTTTTTCACTTTTTATTGTATTGTATTTGTTTTTAATGATTTATGTTACCTACTTACCACTCTATATTAATTTATTTTATGCGGATTATGATTCATATTTTGCTTAGTAGTACTATTGAATTATTTATTATTTATTATATTTTTTATGTATTAGTAATTTATTTATTTTATAAAAAAGTTTCATCACATTCAAAGCTAGGACAACAACAATAAAACTTAAATCATATATGTATACTAGCTTATGATTTCAATAACTCGAATTCACAACCACTCGATGTTTAATTTGGTTATTCTAATTCATTCTAGCTTTGTTTAATTTATATTATTTAGGATATATATATATTTTTTAAATCATTGTTTATGATTATTATATATAGATAGAATTAATTTATATGAAAATATAAATTTAATATAATAATAATAATAGTTCAAAAATAAAATAATAATAATAATAATAATAAATGATCAGATTGGCATCCCAACATATTTTTAAAAAATAAAATAAAATAATAATAATAATAATAATAAAGTGAGAGTAGAAAAAAATAAAATAAATAAATAAATAAAGAGGAAGTATGGGGAAGCGAGGGTCCATTGTACGGGCACAGGGCCCACATGGGCCACGTGGAATGAGAGAGTGGCAGCATTGATGGTGTCACCTGTTGGGGTCCACAATCCCGGTCTGAGCCGACATAGTCTTTCTCTTTGAACAATTTATTTATTTTTATTCTTAGCCCCCAAATTTTAACAAAATTATTTGTTCATAATTTGATATTTTCTAATCAGCCCCTCCTGTTTCTCTTTTTGGCATATCAGGCCTTGGTCTCTTAATATTCCGATTTAGATGTGGACCTGGTTGGAAATTATGTTTGGGAGCGTGCTTAAGACATCATCTCTTCCGCCTCTTAAAAAAAGCTGCCCACACACACTGACACTACAGAGAATAAATAATAATAATCATAATAATAATAAGTCAAAATAATTTGAATAATAATTTTAATTGAAAAATTATTTATTATCAAGATCATACTTACTAGTACTTAGAAAAGCTTGCCAACCCCATTGAATGAAGAATGGTCCACATAGATTCTAGTTCTACTCCATTCTAACATGATCCAAGTGATGGTTCACCCATCAATAGTAATAAAGACAGTGGTAGATATATATATGTAAACTTGTTACTATAAATGGTAATAAATTAAAGATGAACCATATATAATAATAACATGAGCATAATATATATATATATATATATATTGGTTAGTTGGGCAGCAAAATTGGGTGGATTGAAGGCATGACAGGGGGGAATAAATGAAGATCCCAATAAAGCACAAATGCTGCAAATCAGGTGGTACTCTTAAGCTGGTGGAACCAAGTGAGGTGTCGTTGGATCATGAGTTGGTTCTCACCTTCACTTTATGCTATTGGTTATTTGAGTGTTGGGGTTTGCTTAGTGGGGTTTTCTTTCCATTAATTTTTCATCCATTTTTATTTTTTTATTTTTTTTTTATTTTTATGGTTGTCTAGGAATTTTGGTCACATAGATTTGTATTATATGGTGTTATATATAGTGTTTATTTGCATCATAACAAATAAAAATATCACTTTCAAACAGTCATTCATTTTCCCAAACAGTTAGTCACTTGTACATATACATATTTATAATTAATAATACAATCATTCGTTGTTAGTTGAAGACTCTGTAGAGAAGCTAAAGTTAAGTAGTAATTAAGAGTGATTAATGTGGAATTAAGAATGATATCAGGAATACTGTTTAATCAAGCTACTATTTTGATTCTAGTCGTATGGGTTTATGAAGCATAAATTTGAAGTATTACCTTAGAAATTAAGCTTTTCATGCAGACCTTAAACAGTGAGTTAAAAGATTAAAATATAGAGTTTATGGGACTGAAAAAAAAGTGAAAAGTTATAAAACAAAAATGAAAACTGATAATTTGCTCTGTTTTAAATTAACTACATGCAAAAAGTTGAATATTATGAGAGCTTTTTTTTTTTCATTGTGCCTCTTTTAAATTTATGAATCACAACTTTATCGTAAAGAGATTAACTAACCTTTTTCAATATATATATACCGTAATTTATCTATAAAAGCTTTGTTTTCATATTTAAAAACACTGTATCAAATTATCTATTTTGAAGAACATTATTATGTGGAATATATACAACCTTAATTTCAAGTATAATATTAGATCTAGACACTTCTTTTTATTCATTTTGCTATATATTTATTACTGGATATTTGCCATCTGTAATTCAGTTATTAAAAGCTGATTGATGATGCTTCTGTATGTGATGGCAAAAGTTAGAATTATCAAAATGAAAAGCAGTTTAACAAACATCAGAATAAAATAAATAAAAAAAACAATAATGATAAACTTGTGAACTCTATATCCTTCTTCCAGCCATTCTTTTTTTTATCTTGACTTTCTGAGAGTTTTAATTATTTGTTTAGGCACTTACATTCCTTGTTAATAATTAATTAGACATTAATAATTATAATTATTTCAACATAAAAATTAAAAAGCAACAAGAACAGACAAATGCATACAAATGAAAGCAAAGAGAGAGGCTCAGAGGTGGTATACAAAACCAGAGGAGTCACAGAAGAGAGAATAAAGGAAAAGGACATCACCCAAATCCCTTTGTCCCCCTTAACTTCACTACTCGTCAAATTTTTTCTATGACCAGCAGTTCACCCTTTCAAGCTTTTGCTCCCCAATCACTCCACCACCTTGGGATTTTAAAACAATCCGCACAAATAAACCAACTTATATATATATATATATATATGATGGTACTTGAGTGTACAATGACCCTATTGCAAGAAGTGTTATTATGAGAATTTTATTATTCAAATTTAACTCACACCCAACGTAACAGAGTAATGAATCTCTAATTATAAAGCGTAAATTAAGAGTATATCTTTCATCAGTGATTATGCATAATTAGATATTCAATTCTCAGCTGTGTGGAGGTTTTTGACTATATTTGTCAAACTTTTTATATATATGTGCATACCAAAATAATATATGAGCTTTGGAACAAATTTAAAATCACAAGATGCAATGGTGAATACAGTTTTCTAATTATAAATTTAGATTTACAGTTTAAATCCCTCATCATCAGTAATGGTGTATGATCGGATATTCAATTCTCAACTATACACATTTTTTTTAACTATATATATATGCTTATCTTATTTTATCAAACTGACTCTCTCTATACATGTATGCAGCAAAATGATATGTGAGCATTGTCTCCAAATTGCAGCTATATTAATTTTTTTACTCAGAAATGCATGAAAGGAGCTAAAGGAACTCTAACACACCTTCTTCACTTTAAATTAAAGTATAGCAACCTCAGATTATGATGTCCCTAGCTAAAGAAGAAAAAAAAAGATTTATAATATATATATATATAGATACAGACTTGGTTATACCAATGGCACGTAGTCATTCAGAAATGGGAGAAGAGAGAGAAAAAAGAAGAAGAAAAGATCAAAAAGAGAAAAAGAGACTGCTAAAAAACAGTGGCACTGATCACTGTAGACCTGATGCATGGTCTAAGTAGTCACAAAATCCAATAAAGCAAAAGCTATGCAAAGGACCCGAATGAGATGCCAGTGATCATTATGATTGTGATCAATATGTAGCTTTTATGGTTTCATACGTTCACACAAACTCACAACAACCACTGTCTCAGTTTTCATTGTATCTCCAGGGACTATACTTTATTGATACTTGTGATTTCACTGTAGCATGTGTATACTATTTAATTTTCTTTTGAAGTCATGTTGTTTTGAATGTTTATACAGCTAGATACACATGTATTCAACAGTGTGCAACTCTCATATCAAAACAGTTTTATTTCTATTCAGACAGTGACTTTTTAAAAAGAACCAAGTTGCTTATGGTAGTAGCACATGAACATTCTTATACGTATAAAAAATTAAATTTAAACTTCACAAATTAGATGAGCTCTTATTGATTCTGCACTGCTTTAGAGCTTTTTATTTGAGATTCATTTATGAAAAATAGCTGTTACAAATATGGAAAAATCTTAGCAATGAGTCATTTTGATGTGGGTCATGCATGCCACTACACAAAGGATATTAATATTTAAAAATTACCAATAATGACTAACATAGTAACATACATATACGGAGAGTTAATATTTTATATTATATGTACACTTATTTTGCATGAGTTTTGGGATTCGATCTCGAGTCATCATTGAAACAAATATTTTACATAATAGACATGATATTAATAAACAAAAAGTGTAGTCTATACATAAAAAAAAAAAAAAAATTGTGTGTATATATATATGTTAATTAATGTAATTTATCAATTTTTTAATAGATTTATATAGGCTCTCAACATTTTTTATTCTATATATAATTGATATTGATCATTGAACAATTAAAAGAAAGGGGCACCATTTATTTAATTAATAACAGGTTTTTATTAATATTATTAAATATATATATTATTTAATTAATATATATATACACAAGGGGGTCTGTGGAGAGACAAAAACAAAGCCTAAGCAGAACAAACCCTTTAGGTTAAGCCAAGGTATACAGGCATATAAAAAAGCCCAAAAATATGTGATATATAGTACAGTGGCAAGCCCAGCCCTTTCACTTGGCCAAATTTGTGCATAAGCCAACATCTTGAGGATTTTATGATTCTTAGGATATATTATTGTAGAATTAAGGAAGGTGGTTATATTATTTAGGAATAAGATTGTTATAATCAGTCCTTTGAAGCTGCACCAAATTCAAAGAAGACCAGTCTGGAAAACATAGCTATGCTAGCAAAGCACAATTTGAAGTCCTTCGGACAATATACAAACAAAGCAATTGTGAAGAAATGTAAATATTAGTAGGGAGCTACCACAGTGAGACTATTCCTAAATCCTTCTTTAGGGAGCTACCAAACAAAGTTTTTATTCCTAGCCCTCTCCCTAAAGTTTTCATTCATATTCTCTTCTCTAAAGTTTTCATTCACATTTCTAGCTGCGTTCCGCCATCCAAACGCTACCTCAGTGTGTAAAGAAAAAGCTATGGATATAAAATAAACAAAAGTCCATCAAATGTGAAACAAACATTCATAAAAATCTGCTCTATTATGATTGGGATCCTTAGGGACTTGAAGGCTTGTCCGATCAA
>NC_052478.1:3609779-3645966 GCF_009730915.1 Dioscorea cayenensis subsp. rotundata
TAAACTCCATGAATCACATAGATGTTTAAGCTTTGTTGATGAGACATATCAGGAAAGAACAAGCTAGGTATAAACCACACGACCCTTGTCCAAGAAATCTTTAATGGCTTTAAACATCCAGTTTTTCGAGATCCAACGGTCAAAAATACAACTGTGAGAAGCATTTGCAATGCAGAAGGTGGTACACATAAGTAGAGTTAATATTTTATATTATATGTACACTTATTTTGCATGAGTTTTGGGATTCGATCTCGAGTCATCATTGAAACAAATATTTTTACATAATAGACATGATATTAATAAACAAAAAGTGTAGTCTATATCATAGTTGTATGTATATATATATATGTTAATTAATGTAATTTATCAATTTTTTAATATATTTATATAGGCTCTCAACATTTTTTTATTCTATATATAATTGATATTGATCATTGAACAATTAAAAGAAAGGGGCACCATTTATTTAATTAATAACAGGTTTTTATTAATATTAATAAATAAATATATATTATTTAATTAATAATATATATACACACACGGGGGTCTTGCTTACTAAAATCAAATTTGAATATTTGTGGAGAAAAAAGCCTAAGCAGAACAAACCCTTTAGGTTAAGCCAAGGTATACAGGCATATAAAAAAGCCCAAAAATATGTGATTTATAGTACAGTGGCAAGCCCAGCCCTTTCATTTGGCCAAATTTGTGCATAAGCCAACATCTTGAGGATTTTATGATTCTTAGGATACATTATTGTAGAATTAAGGAAGGTGGTTATATTATTTAGGAATAAGATTGTTATAATCAATCCTTTGAAGCTGCACCAAATTCAAAGAAGACCAGTCTGGAAAACATAGCTATTGCTAGCAAAGCACAATTTGAAGTCCTTCGGACCATATACAAACAAAGCAATTGTGAAGAGATGTAAATATTAGTAGGGAGCTACCACAGTGAGACTATTCCTAAATCCTTCTTTAGGTGTCTAGGCACAACTATGTATTTATTGTATTATTAGTTTTGTATTGTTTGCTATATTCATATTTGTTATTCCTGTTCCAATAGTGAATTTTTTGTAGCTGTTTTTTAGTTTTCACTTCTATTAGACTGAGTTTGGTTTTGCTTTTTATATATTGTTATTTCTATGTGGTCACTCTATATATATATTTAAGGAAGGGATGCGGTTTGTTGACTTTATCATTTATAATATTTAAAACTTGTAACTGATGCCTAATTTTCTGCTGATGTTATTGATACACAGTTGATTGATAATGTGACTTCCAGTAGAATATGCAGACATTAATTGATATATTACCCAATACCGATATTATTGTTAAGAGCCATAAATAAATACAACAATTTAAAAGTATGAAGTCTAAGCAATGTACCCTACAGTAATGCAAACTGAACACAACAACTTTGACATGAATATTACTTGACATACCAGAATTTCCTACACTCTGTTTCACTAGACAAAATTTAATTTCATATATGTGCAGGTTGATGGGGAAACTTTGATTTTAGGGAGGGGGGAGATAAAAAATTTAATATTCAATGTATCAATCCAAATCTAGCAATTGAAATAATAGTTAATACTCCCTCCGTTCTTTTATATCTGTCATAAACTCATGTTTTTTTCTGTCATTTTTTATTATCAAGAAGTATTTATTTATTTTTTTTCCCAAAACTACCATAATACTTTATTCAATTCTCTTCTTGGAATTAAATATAAGAGAGAAATGTGAAGATATAAATTAGGGGTAATTTTGTTATTCACAACAGATAAAAAGTAACGGAGGAAGTAATCAATATGTATGGGAATTAAGCTCTAACTGAACAACTAAATAAAATAGATGTGACTAAAACTTGATCAAATTTGTTCGTGTGTTGTTTTTTAAGAGTAGAGTGTTTCAATGAAGAATTGAAATTAATATATAATTAATAAGTAGGGAAAGCTCTAACTGAACAACTAAATAAAATAGACATGTAACTAAAACATGATCAATTTGTTCCTGTTGCTTTTTAAGAGTAGAATGTTTTAATGAAGAATTTGCTTAAACTCTTTTATTGACAGAGTTATTGCAAAATATATATAATTTTTTTTTGAAGAAAATATTATTTCAAGAATGCAGTGAAGAAAAAAATAACTCTTAATTACATCAATAAAGAAGAGCGAAAAATATATAACAACAACAACAAAGAATATGCATGGCTCATCCATAAAAGATAAGTTACATTAATTGACAAAGTGGCCAATGTAAATCCTAAATCGCTAGTTTGTCTCACACAAATTAATCAAACATATAGAAATTCATTGATGTATTCATATATATACATCCAATAAAGAATAACAATTTTCAAAACTTGTTCTATGTACTGATATCTGCTGGACATTCTGAAATGTTGATTTTTTTAGACCATTCAGGAATTGTATTTTGCTTATCTAAAGCTAGCAACTGCTGCAATTCCTCACCGGAATGAGGCGAGAAAAAACTCAATCATGGTGTCTATTGAGAAAGGAGGGATATCATCACTATAAGATTATTCACTGCAGAAGCTTCAGCTGGTTCTGAATTTGCTTAAGTTGTGGTACAGGTCGTGGGCATGGACATGGGCAAAGACGGAGAGGTGCAAAAATTAGAATCAAAACCAGCCATCATCCCATGACCCGTTGCTGATGCTTCTTTTCCTTCTGCATGATAACATTCAATATTATTTGTTCTGCTTCTGTCTACCTGCAATGAAACTACAGAATTGAAGCTGGTTGGGTGCCCATGATTTCTTCAGTATAAGCTTCAATTGATAAAGTGGCCAATGTAAATCCTAAAATGCTGGTTTGGAGAAGCTGTAACAAGAAAAAGGGTCTGGTCTGGCACAAATTGATGCTTGAGCTGGAGAAAATTCTGTAAACTGATATTCAACGAGCTTGGAGGATGATTGAATGGGGTAACTAATTAATTGTCTCAGTGCTCTAGTTTTCTTGTTAATTTGATGTCCTGCTGTACATACTAGTACACTATAATTCAAATCTTTGGTGAATTTGGTGAATTTAAAAATGAACAATTTGAACATTGCTTTGTGATTAGAACTGAAGTAATGTAGACAGAGTGCATTGAGAGCCTTGTCCTCGGATTTATCATGATTAATTTTGGAGCTTACTGATCTTGGAATAATTGTATTCTCTGAAGCTGATCACTGCCTCACAGTATGATTGGGAAATAACTGTACATGAATAACTGCTACTGTTTAGGATTAGTTTTTTAACAGACGTAATTAATGATCATCGAGTCCAGAATCAATTAATATGACAGAAGTTGAAATTTCATTAAAAATTCTTGCACAATATACAAGTACAATATTATCGGAGAAAATATCATCTTTTTATTTCTCTTAAAATAAAATATATTTACAAAAATTCATTGATGTATTCATATATATATACATCCAATAAAGAATAACAATTTTCTAAACTTGTTCTATGTACTGATCAATCTGCTGTACATTATGAAATGTTGATTTTTTTAGACCATTCAGGAATCATATTCTGCTCATCTGAAGGTGGCAACTGCTGCAATTCCTCACCGGAATAAGACGAGAAAAACTCAATCATGTTGTCTATTGAAGAAAGAGAAATATCATCAATATAAGATTCATTCACTGCAGAAGCTTCAGCTGGTTCTGTATTTGCTTGAGTTGCGTTGGTCGTGGGCTTGGACATGGGCAAGGACGGAGGAGTAGCTTGGCAATAAGAATCAGAACCGGCCATCGTTCTATGATCCACTGTTGATGCTGCTGCTTCTTCTACATGATCATAGCAACCTGTTCATGCTGCTGTTGCTGCTTCCTTTTCTGCATGATCATTGCATCCAATATTATTTGTTGTGTTTCTTGTCTCTGGTACTACTGCTAGTTCATCAGCATTATTAATGTTGTTATTGTTGTTGTCATCCACTTTCATTAGATCAGCAGCCCATGCTTCATAGTCTTCCACATTAATGTTGTTGTTGCTGTTGTCGTTAGTTATAATTTCAGTCCATAGATTATCAGCCCATGCTACAAAGCCTTCCATATTGTTGTTGCTGTTGTTGTCGTCGTTAATTTGATTAGCAGCCCTTGCTTCAAAGCCTTCCATATTGTTGTTGTTGTTAATTGGATTAGCAGCCCTTGCTTCAAAGCCTTCCATATTGTTGTTGTTGTTAATTGGATTAGCAGCACATGCTTCAATGCCTTCCATATTGTTGTTGTTGTTGTTAATTGGATTTGCGGCCCATGCTTCACAGCCTTCCATATTGTTGGCAGGCAATAACAAACACTTCTCCTGATCGCCTATTTGTGTTTTTCTTTTTTTGGACACTGTCATGTTCATTTGTGACTCGGCCGGTACCACGACTTGATCACTTCTATTGTTGCTGATGCCGCTGTAGTTGTTAATTTCCTCTCCTCTGCCAGATTCTTGTATACAACAAAGCACCAACTCTGTAGCCTAATTAAAAACATGCATGCATTAATAATCACATTGTAAATCAACCATCATCTAGATATCTAAAAATCAATAATTAATTACTCCTAAATACTTCATTGAATAAACATTAATGGAAGTGTATATATGTTTTGAATCATATATAATTCAATATATAAATTGTGAATCAGAAGGCGTTAGTAAATTAATAAATGAATTAATAAATTATAAATCAATAATTAATTACTCCTAGCTAATTGCTTCATTAATATTTAGTTTCATTGAATAAATATTAATGAAAGTGTATATATGTTTTGAATAATATATAATTCAATATATATATATATATATACATAGTGAATCAGAAGGAGTTAATTAATTAATTAATTAATAAATTAGTAGATAGGTAACTAGTTGAGTTAATTAATTACCTGTGGATTTGAGTTACGATAGAAAGAGTGATCAACCCTCAGACTCATGCATGACCCATCTAGTTTTCTTCCTTATTTGATCCATGGCATGTCATAGGTCGCTGTTGTGCTGCCTACATGCACACCCGCTTCTATCATGTATCTTCTTGTTAGTGCCGCTCATATGCCAACACCCATCCTCCGGCTTGACGTAACAACCTCATGCTCCTTGACTTGATTTTTGGCTCTTGTGAAGTAGTAGCTCTTGCCATCTTGAGAATATCTCGTGTTGTCTACATGAACATACAATCAATCAATTTATCAATAATAATCAATGAAATTTCATGCTCTTATATAAGATATATTCACAATTAAACTTGATCCACCATGTATCATGATCAAGAACTCAAGAACATATATAATAATTATAATAATAACAACAACATCAATAATATAATCATTATTTTTACTTACTTTAGGCAGATTCATGTCCGTAGAATAGACATCATACTCTCTCGATCATGTACGGAGGGAAAGGTTTTTGAAAAAGTTTATTCAAAAGATAGACCATCATCAAATCTTCATCACTTGGTCTAAAATAGAAACCGGGAATAATTGGACAAGCTCCTTCAATTGACGCCATGAATTGCAATTGATTACAATTAGTTTTCTTCAACTCCAAAAACTAAGAAATCAAGCAATTGATGAAACTCTCTAATAAAATAGCAACTTCTATATATATATATATATATATATATATATAAGAAAATAGAATACAAATTAAAAAATATACATTTTTTTAAATTTTGTGATTTAAAATTATAACAGATTTTTATATTAAATTTTAAAATAAATAAGATATGTCATTTAAATTTTTATAAAAATAGCATCACTTTAGATATCCAAATATATAATTAAGCAAAAAGCGTACAAATTAAACAAATATTTAAAAATTTTAAATTTGTTATTTGATATGATAGATCATTTACAAATTTAAAATAGATAAGATAAATCGTTTAAATTTCTACAAAATAGAAGCACAAATTAAAAAAAATATATTTAAATTTTGAAATTTTAAATTTTAACATATTTTTACATTAAAGTTTTAAAATAGATATGATAAATCATTTTAATTTTTATAAAAAATAGAAGCTTCTATTTAGATAATCTAGATATATAATTAAGCAAAAATCGCACAAATTAAACAAATATTTAAAAATTTTAAATTTGTTATTTGATAGATCATTTACAAATTTAAAATTGATAAGATAAATCATTTAAATTTCTACAAAATAGAAGCTTCTAGTTAGATATCTATATATAATTAAGCAAAAAAAGCATACAAATTAAACAAATATGCAAAAATTTTAAATTCGTTATTTGAAGATAAATCATTTGAATTTCTACAAAATAGAGCTCCTATTTAGATATTTAGATATATAATTAAGCAAAAAAGCATACAAATTAAAAAAATATTTAAAATTTTTAAATTTGTTATCATTTAAAATTTTAAAATGTATAAGTTAAATCATTTAGATTTCTACAAAATAGAACCTTCTATTTAGATATATAAAGAAAAGCATATAAATAATAAAATATATATTTTATTTTCAAATTCATAATTTTGGAAAATTTTTATATTAATGTTTTAATTTAAAAAAAAAACAGAAATAATGAAACTTTATTTTTATTTTGTACAAAATCATAGTTAGATCTTTATAACAAAATAGTACGTCTCATCCAAATATTTAAGAAGAAAGCAAAACGATTAGCAAAACAATCGGACTACACAAATCTGTATATCAAAAATTTGTGTTAATAAACTATGCTCAAATCGTGCAGCATGGGCTTTCAGATCTCATAGATTTTAAAACCAATTTTTTATCCTGTCACTCATGAGTGGAAATTATGTTATGGTATTGTTTTTACACTTAAGCTACCTAGTCAATTTTGATTCTTGAAAATTATATTCGTAATCAATCAATTCCTAAAGAAACATACAGTACCATGACATCACTTGTTTGGATGATGATGGCCAAGTGTTTCAAGTTTTCCAACTATAAACAGTATAAATAGTTATTATTATTATTTGATAATGTGGCTAAACCAAATTTATTGAAATTAGTTTAATAAACTTAGGTAGTGTTTGGTTACAAATAATGATTACCCCATGGAGAGGAATTATTGCTTGATTTTGATAGATACTCATATTTGGGTATCTATGAGAGGGGATTAATTGCCCTTTGAAGGGTAATAAAATCCCTCTTGGGAGGGTAATGGCCATTCCTTTCATGGAAAATTCCCATTTTACCCCTCCCCAAATTTATTTTTATTAAAAATTATTAATTTAATTAAATAATTAATTCCAATAATTATTAAACTAATCAATTTTATTTAAATAATTAAAATTAATAATGATATTTAAAATATTTATAAATTAAGAAATCAATTAATTATCTATTATTTAACTACAAAAATTATTATTAAATGAATCATGTAAGAATAATTAGATTGAATAATAATTACATAATTTAATGCATAACTACAATGCCTATAGTTAATTTAAATACTAAAAATAAACCAATATGTCATATATAAATATTATTTTTAGATTAAGGGTATAATGGTAATTTTCTCATATATTCTCTTCTAACTTTTTACATTCTCAATAAATTTTCCCTCCAACCAAACAAAGTTTTCATTCCTAGCCTTCTCCCTAAAGTTTTCATTCATTTTCCCTTCTCTAAAGTTTTCATTCACATTTCTAGTTGTGTTCCGCCATCCAAACGCTACCTCAGTGTGTAAAGAAAAAGCTATGGATATAAAATAAACAAAAGTCCATCAAATGTGGAACAAACATTCATAAAAACCTGCTCTATTATGATTGGGATCCTTAGGGATTAATCAAAGGATAAATCATTTTTACTTATTGATCAACAATCTATTAATTCTTGAGGATCAATCAGGCTATATTCTATTCTAAATAGAATATGTATCATGTTATCTTAATTTAAAAGTTTTTAAAATGCACAACTGTGATGCTTTTGCGACTTTTAACTTTTCACCTTCAATTTTGGAGAAATGATCACTTAATTGTTTTCCTTCATGCCTGAGGCGATTAATGTAAATATATATTAGAATTTTATGAATCAATAATCAGACCCACGACAAAAACTAGATTGCTAACTTTCATTCATTTGAAATTTTAAAATTTATTTTTCATAAAAAAATAGATATTGAACTCAACTTTGAAATAAAATAACAATCAACTCAATTTAACCATAAATTAGAGCGTTAGGTCTTATTCAGTATAGCTTAATCTATAAACTCATATATAGCTACAACAATTAGAGATGTAAAAAAAATCCTTAATTTTAACCATCATTCATTTTGAATTTCAAAATTTGTTCTTCAATTATGACTGATTCAATGTAGCAGCATGTATAAACACTTGTCTTATAGATATAATATAGTTTTACATTTAAATTTAAATAATAATATATTTTCTACTTTATTTTATAGTTATTAGTAAGTATGTAAATATTGTTAAAACCTACAATGTATTCTTTTGTTAATTATTCTGAACCTGAGTAATATCAAACATGAACAACTCAATCAAAAAGACAATAATAGCAGCAACAATTGAGTGGACAGTAAACATCGCAACTTGAATAACATAGAATTTTAAGTTTGGTCAATTACAGTAAAAACAAACATGAAAAACTCCCTCAATCGCATAGATGTTTAAGTTTGGTCGATGATGGTAAAATCAAACATGTCAAACTCCATCAATCGCGTAGATGTTTAAGTTTGGTCGATGATGGTAAAATCAAACATGTAAAACTCCATGAATCACATAGATGTTTAAGCTTTGTTGATGAGACAGATCAGGAAAGAACAAGCCAGGTATAAGACCCTGTTTGGCTACCATTAAATTCCATAGCAATGGCCACCATTCCTATGAAATTTAATATTACATAGGAAATCATAGGAATTGGTGTTTGGGTATTCTTTTTACAGTTTAAAATTCCTATGAAATCACATGATTCCATAGGAATTTTACAAAGTGGTGGAACCCAATTTTTTTTTTCCTTTGTTTTTCGTGTGGCCGTTGTGAACGAGTGTGAAGGGCTTTCATTTGGATCGACGAGCCGCCGCCACAACCTCTCGACCGCCACCATCCCTCCCGGTGAAGAAACGACCTCGCCACGATCACAACCACGACTGCCCGCCGCCCCATGGCTCCTCGACCTCATCGCTTACTGTGGATCTCATCACCACTCTTCTTCTCTCCCTCATCTCCCCTTTTTCACCTCCCCGTCCCAACCCCCCACTCCGCCGGATCCCACACCCGATCCCTACTCCGCCGGGCCGTCTTTGGCTTCATCGAGCGTTATCGCACGTGACACCCTAGATTGCCCGTCGCCAGGGCTAGGCGCTGCTGGATTTGGAGATGGATAGTCCTACACAAGTTTATAAAAACCTTATCTAATTACGTTTGATGCTTGCAAATGCTTCAGGGAAGGTGCCACAAGGAGCGTTCGGTTTTTGAAGGTCCTTGGATCCGCAAACCCGCTTATCTTTGACAACTCCTACTTCACGTAAATCACTTGCATCAGTGTTTCATTACTATTTCTATTGCGATTGTTATATTTCACTCACGTTTAATACTTATGATGCTTGTTTTACTTGCAGTGAGCTCCTGAGCGGAGAGAAAGAAGGCCTTCTTCAGCTTCCTTCCGACAAGGCACTTCTCATCGACCTGCTTTTCCGTCCCTTGGTGGATAAATATGCAGATGGTATGTATATCCTTTAGTATTAAATTCACTCATCTGGTCTCTTTGTGAATTATACATCTAAGAATCTCATTCTTGTACTCACATTGATTTGTCCACTCAAGTCAAGACATTTTTAAGAAATACCATGAAAGTTACTTGGTATGTTCTTTTCTTTTAAAAACATACTGAAAATGAACAATCATGCTTGATAAACAAATACATAGTGGTGTATAGGATTAGTCGAAAAAAATTTTTCGAGATCATTGGCCTCATTGTGTTAATTTATCAAATATAATAGACATGGTTGACATTTTTGTTTTGACTGGTGTGTTCATAGGATGAGGATGCCTTCTTCACTGGACTATGCCGAAGCTCACTTGAAGTTATCCCGAGCTTGGGTAAGTAACCGATAATATGTATTGTTACATTGAATCCAAGATCTTTTTACCCTTTGTTTTTCTTTCTTCCAGTTGCTAAGGCTTGAGGTAGCACTTATCTTTCCATTTGAAGCGCTGGTGGCATTCGGAGACCAACATAGTAATGAAAGAAACATCTCCGTAATAAGATATCTATCATTTTTTTCTTCTTTCACAGGTGAGCATATGCTTTGATTTTATTTGTCTTTGTTAAAGCTTGTTTCTAGAACATTTCGCCCCATCAATTGATGCCACAAGAGAGCACTCGTATTATGAAAAGAAATGAATTATTGATGTATATATGTCATCTTCGTTTTATTGATATGATTATTCCTTTACATTGTTCCAGAGACTGTAGTAATCGAGATTTGGTTTGAAGGTGGTTGTGTTGAGTAGGCCATAGTTTCCGCTCAATCAAGCTTTTGTCTGCGAAAGTAAGTCTTTGTGTCATATTTTTGAAGCCATTCCAAGTCGATCCAAATACCTACTGTGTTGAAGCCGAAACAAATGTGAGCAAATTACTAGTTTTTCTATTACTTGACTTTGAAACTATATTGATATATATGGCATTGTCTCACCAAAAGCTGAAAACAAATGAATTTGTTACAAGGTTTCTGCCATTGTTGTAGGCCCCTCCTGCTTCACCAACCCTAGGCTTTTGCCGAACTTCCTGAGCTTCTAAGTATGCTTTGAAGATTTACGGAAGACCGATTCCTCACGATCAAGATACTTGGGATCAAGAATCCTGTCAATCAAGTGTTCATCCACACCTACAAACTTGTTGGAAATCAGAGTCACCAACTGAAATTTCACTTTTCAGGTAACTTGTTTCTAGTTAGATATCAACCAGGGAATTTCTCTAGACCAGATATTAATGCTATAGGGGGAAAATCCATGAGGGTGCCAATCTTCGTGGAAAGAATAGGATTGAAAGGCTGCCATACCTCAGCAGTAACACTTGCTAATTAACAAACTGTTGCATGACATCTTGTTTCTCTTTGGTTCTTATATAGTGAATTTGTTTATGTAAACTTGAAGTTATAATTCAGTAGCTCAAGTTCTTTGGGCAACATTGTTTGGTATTTTTCAAAATTGATAGAATTTTAGTGGGTCAAATAATAATTTTGTTGAATTGTTTGATATTCCAGAATTGATAGAATTTTTTTGGTTGCATAGATGACAACTCAAGAGAAGACCGACACAAAGGGCCAAAATGGAATGAAAATCATAGGGCTCATCTAGTGAAATTGTTGTGTGATTATAATGTTCCAGCGTACCGCTCACAAAATGGATGGACTAAAGAAGCATGGAATAGAATATTTACGTGACATGGTAACGAAATTCCCTAATTTAAAATGCACTTTCGTTGTACAAGTTAAAAGCATTAGAACAAGAGCTAAAAATTTACAAGCTTCTAAAGGGGTTTCTTGAATTAAGTGGCTTTGGATGGGATTATGAAAAATATGGTAGAAGCCACTTTGAAGAAGTTTGAGGCACCACTACTTGAGGTATATATTTTTTATCGCATAATTTACAAACTTTTATGCAATGATTTATCTTAATCATTTTTCATCAAAACATGCGAGAGAAATAAAGAAGCTCGAAGATGGCACCAAAAACCCTTTCCATATTTCACCTGACTGCAGAGATTTATGAGGGTAAAAATGTGTTGTTTACTAATCTTTGTTTTAAAAGATTTGTTCATATATTTTTCTAATAATTTGTACATTTATTACACAAGGAGATATCCGAGAAGGAAGGCGGCTCTCGTGATGTAGATTATTATGCAAATGTATCAATGGACACTCCATCTCCAAGCATTCCGGCTCCAAATGATCACATCAATCATTGTCTACACCGAAATAGAGAGCAGAGGATCCCGATTTTTACACAAGTGGAGCCTCCATGCAGATCAACCAAATATTTCACAACCCCAAAACTCATGTAGTGCAAGTCGACAAAGGGTAGGAGATGAAGTACAAAGAAGGAAAAAGGAGCGAAAGCGATGTTCAAGAGTCATTCTTAGAACAATATATAGATATGCGTCGAGTTGAGACGGACAGATTTATTGATGCTATGAAAATGAACCGGGTAGAGGAGAAATACACCATAGGAGAATGCATGGCGGCATTTAATGTATTGTGTGATCAATTTCCAGATGAAGATTTTGTTAAAATTACAACATTGTTTTAAAGATAAGGACAATCGTGAAATCTTCTTGAGTCTCATCAATGAAGAAAAGGAAAGCCCCGTTGTGGCTTAGGCAAATGATTAATTAAAAACAATGTGATGTTCTATGTTTTTTTATATTTAGTTACATGTAAACCGTTTTGGTTTATGTAAGACGTTATGTTGAAATGACTTGAATGTTTTTATGTAAGACATTATATTTATAAGATGTATTTATTTGTTTGAGATATACTTGTTTATTTTGCTTTGGCGGGTTTTGAAATATTTGTGGATAGTCTATTACTTAATAACAAGAAAAGTGGATTTTATAAATAAGATAACATTGATAAAGTTACATATTGATAATTGTAGCCCCAAAATAAAACAACATAGAGAAACTTACACATCAATTAAATTACATTTCTACGATAGTTACAATAATCATTCCACATTTGCATCGCTATTTCATCTCTTTTGCGAGCACCTGCAATACGATCAGAGTTCAGTACGTTGACATCATTTTGATATGTATCATCTCCATTTGGGACGGTAACTTCGTCAGCTCCATTATTGATTTCTTCGATTTCATCCGTGCCATTGTGTATACGTATGAAATTATGCAACACACATGCGGAAACTACTATATCAGTTTGGGAATCTATTGGATGAAAGGTTGCAACTTTAAGTATAGGAAATCTCATTTTCAAGACTCCAATAATGCGTTCAACATGATTTCTCAATGAAGCATGACGCAAATTAAATAGTTCTTTGTAATTACTTGGTCTACATCCTGCCCGTCCTTGCTCCTGTAAGTGATATCGCACACCCCGGTATGGAGCAATAAATTTTGGAGTATTTGCATATCCTGCATCCACCAGATAATATTTATTGGGGGGGACATGGAATCCGTGATCAATTGAATGCTGAAGTACTCTAGCATCAGAAGCAGATCCTTCCCAACCAGCCCGAACATATACAAAACGTAGGTTAAAATCGCACGCGATCATGACATTCTGGGATAATGTTTGTTTTCTATTTCTGTAAGGATCATGGAAGGCCAAAAAAATAGTGATTGGAACATGTGTTCCATCAATAGCACCAATACAATCCTAAAATAAAAAAAACCCATAATATTTGTTAAGAGAATATATAAAAAAACATAATAATAAATAAAATGACAGTATAAAGAATTCTAACCTTGAAATATGGAAAAAAATGTCTATTATTCTGGATAATTGGTGATGTAGTTGTTGGTGGCAATTCATATATGTGAGTCATGAAAGCGATAATAAACTTCAGCACTTTTTTTAAAATAACGTGCTAACGCTTACGGAATGTTGAAAAGCGTTCTTGACGTCCACGATTACTAGCGTTGTCATAAGAGTGTACAAAAAAACATTGCTAGTTGTTCCTCGATTGTAACCCTTTTCGAGTTTCGAAGAAGAGATCTTTCTCTTAAACAATTAGATAGTGTTTGAAATATACGAGGCTCCATACGAAATTCACGCTTACAACGTGCCTCATGACCTTGAGAATTTTTGAACATATCGATCACTGTTAACATTGATGTATGACAAGGCCTAGTTTACGAACTACGGGAAATAAACTTGGTAAAATGGTGAATCAAATTCATCATCATCTTCATTAATCTTTCTCCATTGATCCAGGATCCATATTGAAACAAAAAGACTTTGAGGGCAGTAAAAATTTAAAAGTCGAGAGAGATAAGTTTCTAGAATCTGCCCTAAAAGTGTTAGCTTTTAAATAGAGAGAAATTGATGCAGCTAGTTTTTTTCAAAAATTTCAACGTCTAGTTTCATTTTCAAAAACTCCAACGGCTAGTTTCAATTTCAAAATTAAAAATTCCTATGGAAAAATTCCTGCGCAGCATCCAAACACTTTGTCATAGGAATTTTCTCTGTAGTAAATCCATAGAAATCATTTCTGAATCCTATGGAATAAAATTCCTACAGAAAAAATTACTATGCATCCAAACAGGCCCTAAATCACACCAACCTTGTCCAAGAAATCTTTAATGGCTTTAAACATCCAGTTTTTCGAGATGTCAAAAATACAACTGTGAGAAGCATTTGCAATGCAAAAGGTGGTAAAACAAACAAAGGCGGCACACTGTCAAAAAGAGACCACAGAAAGACAATGAAATGACTGCATTCAGTGAGATAAAGTTGTGATGGAAAACTCAGAATGCTCCCATCATTCTTGCATATTATCCTCTGCTTGTGATTGAGAAACTTTGACCTTGACCTTTGGAAGGGTGAGAGATGGCTCTTGTTGAAGGGCAATAGGTGCCTTGACCATATGAATGCTCTGTTCCAACTCCTTTGCTGCTGCCTTCTGCTCAATGGCTTTCTTACCCTTCATCCTGTAAAAATTTTCAAATACATTGATGATGAAACGACAACAGAGAAGCATTGGCATGCTTTATGCGTAAAAGGGTAAATCTTACTATGCAACCAGTGAAAAAGAAACCAACCTCATAGCATGATGCCTGGCCTCTCTTGCAACTCTAACCTTGTCAATCTTCTTAATGGCCTTCAGGGTGTTCTCTGTAACATTCCTATCATACCTCTCAGGCCTATTGCGCTTTCTTTCAAACTCGAAGGTTGAGTCCTTCATGAAAGATCACAGTAATATAATGATGATTGTCGACAATCTTAAATCAATATGCCAATATTTTTTTTTTAACAAGAGTAAAGAAAATAAAACATGTTCCATAAAATTCTCTCACCTGTGTCATATCCTTCCCATGCAATCTCCTATATGCCTTAGTCCATTTGACCTTGCGAGGATTTCTCTTCATTTTGAAGTTCTTATGGCATTTAGATCTGCAAAACCTGAAAATCTGCAAAGAATGCTATAGTTAAAATGGTGCCAATTCTGTTAAGAAAAAGTATAAAAGCATTACCCAAAAAATAAAGTAGCATAAGCAATGTAATAATATTTTGTTTCTTAAAAAGAACTTCTCAAACTGCTTAGCCCTTGAAGTTTACGCCATCAAGAAATGAAACATATATATAGATATAGGCTAAGCTCATAGGCATCCCCATGGGAAGATCCAGAGTAAGCAACCATTGTGTCTAATAATCACTACAACATAGCAGACAAAAATACAACATATCCAAACAAGAGTGCTAAGGTATGTGCCAATACGCCTGCAAATCACAATGGAACCATCACAAACTATGTGTTATCGCACCACAAAGATTTAAGTTGCAAATTGAACTTTCCAATCAATTAGGACATGCATAAACAAAAGATGGTAATCAGATTCGAAATTTGCATATTTCCCAACTACAAGAATAAATAATCCTCAAAGCATCCAACAGTTCAGAGACTTGCACATGTTATTGCATGTATAAAGACTACCACGGTGTTCATCAATTCAACCACTAGGCCACAACACAACTTTCATCCGCAATTTGAACAAAAAGACATGAATTCACTACCTTCGCATCATTGCGAACAAATTGAATGCCATGCCCTGGATAGACCGTCGAGGAACAAAACCAACACTTCTCTAACCTCATTGTACCAAATAATCAGCAGGTACAACACAGTTCTGAAATTGACAAGAAATTGTCATAATCAAATGAATATACTTCGATTTGAGTATCACAAACAAGTGAACCTAGCATTCATAATAATTAAAAAACAAAAAAACAAAAACCCACAAAGTATATAACAAACTAATTAAAAAACCTCTACTCTCATATTATAAGCATGAAGATCACAAACAAACAAGTCAAAATTCAGAATAATTTTCAAACAAATTAAATAGAGAAAACACAAGAAAGAAATCCTTCTCCCTTCCTGTTAAAATCAGCTTTCAAACAATCAATTCATCAAAACTCTACAACCAACATTCATAATCAAAACCAATCAAAATCCAAATAGTAGCTCTAATACATCAAACAACCATCAGCACCAATGAATCAAAACTCTACTAATCAGCAACAAACCAAACCACAATTTCAAAGAAAGAATACACAAAAATACTAGTCTTTCCTACAATTCATTAACAAATCAACGCAAACCAATGAACCACCACAATGAAACTAGGGATGCATTCGAGCTTTCATGTGTTCAAGCTCAGCTTGTGACTAAAAAGGAGAGCTCGAGCTCGGCTCGTGGCTCGAATTGAGCCTAATATGTTGTTTGCATATGATTTTCCTGTCAAAGATGATTTCATTTCAAAGGAAATTCAAGGACTTCCTTCATCTCCTACAATATGCAAAATGCAAGAAACATTAAAGATAGTTTGCATATAATTAACTTAAAAAATAGAAAAACATAAATTTTCCTCTAAACTTAATTATCTATAGATATATCATTCTAACCCAATAGTCATAAACCATACCCATTGGCTTATACATACTTGGGTCAAAAATTTAGTTATTTAAATAAACATACCTAATATAAATTAGGCATGCCTAATATGCTAATCTTCTCTAAAAGTTCACCATTATCAAAGCAAGAATCTCTCAAACTACAGCAAACACTGCCAGCATGCACTGAAAAGATTTAGAATCAATATCCCAAGTCTCAAACAAGAAACATCAGAAAAAATTTTCACCAATTAAATCAAAGACAGGAACTAGAGATCTACATTATATAACTTCGTCATCTTGTAAACCATCTCTTGATTATATACAAAAACCAAACACCTGAAAATCATAAAATCATAGATCAAATGCATAATCACACGTACATTTTCCGGTCGTCATCAATCTCGAGCTTCTTTTGGCAACCAGTGGTTGGATTCGGGATATTGAACTACAAATCCCAAAACTAAATCTAGGAAAAACAAACAAATCAATCCTAAATCACCGAAAAACAGAACAAAACCAGATCTTGTAGCGAAAGAGAAAGATTAGAACTAAAAGCACAAAAGAATGAAAGCAATAGAGAAAGGAAGAGGACCTGAAGGTTCTTCTCCTTGATGTAATCCCAGATCAGTTTAACAGCTTGGGTACTCGGAATCTCCTCAACACCCAGCAGCGCCTGAAGCTCAGTAGATATAGGGCAAGGCTTCGTGATGCCCCGGGACTCTCACTTCCGAGCCGGCGTCGAAGAAGGCTTGGACTCGGCCTTGACGGAGCGGATGGAGAGCTGGGCGGGGATCCTCCAAGGAAGGGAGATGACGAGCGAGAGGACGGGCTTGAGGGAGGCTGCGAGGTCGGCGGGGCGAAGGTGGAGCAGCAGGCGTAGGATATGGAGGCCGCCCGCCGGCGACAAGAGCCCCAAGGAAGAGAATGAGGAGAACAACGACAGTAGAAAGGGTTTATATTTCACTAGAAGTGGGAGGGGGGAGAACTAGGGTTTAGGGTTTGATTAATCGGAGCCGTCCATTTGGTCAATCGTATTTGATTTTGCCCTCACTGAAACGGACGGCTCTAATTTCGTCCTCAGGTGCGGGGCTTTAAAGTGAATTTAAATAATTTAAATTAGAATATAAATTTCTGGTTTTTTAAAATTATAAGGATAAATACATCGTGTTATAGCCAAAGCCACTCACTCGGACTCCCGCATGCGATCATGTATCGCATACATCACATTCTACATAATTCATACGTTATGTTAATTATATCTCAGATTATTTTTAATTTTTTATTCGTTTGTGATTGCAATGTCTCAATATCCCAATATAACTTTAAATGAGTTGACATTTAAAAATAGTGGAAATGCAAAAACACTCTCAAAATTGCGATATGTATAAATTGTCCTCCAAATTTGATTATCTATAAAAACCTCCTTTTAAAATCGTCTGATGAATTTGAAACCCTCAGCGTTTAATGGAGTTAGTTTTGAATTTTTTTGATGAAATTATCCTGCGTGGGAGTTGTGGCCAGTGAGGCGTGGTTTGACCATAAAAGTCCTTTCTTATGATAATTTTTCCTCTTGAGAGGAAGTAGTTTTTCTTGGTTAATCCCCGGGAGAACACCATTATTAATCTCGCTTTCCTTTTTCTCTTACATCTCTTCAACTTTTTCCTTTTCAAAGTTGTCGTTGCTCGGGACATCTTACTATAGGTTGGACCATCGTCGAAGCGAAAACTCCGAGCTCAACTCTTGGCATTTCAGTTGGTTTGCTCCTAAAGGTATTGAGGCGAGGTGGACGTCGTTGAAGATGTTGTCCTGTTTACCTTTTGTTTTGATATTCTGTGGGTTTATTTCTGATTTGATTAGTTGACGACAATTTCTTTGCAAGATCTACTATTATGTCCGCACTCGTGGTAGTGAACTGAGTTTTTTAAATGGTTAGGCGCCTACAAAAACATTGTCAGAGCATTCAATGATAAAAACTTTAAATTGATCTAACGAGTAAGGAAGGTCTACTATACCTTCGGTGGCGCTTGAGGTGGAGCAGATGCGCTCAGTAGAATCAGAATATCTATTAAAATCATTTTACGTTTAAATAGAAAGCTGGATAAATTTAAGCAGAGACATAACATTTTTAAACATGAACTCTGATAAATTTAAAGCGAAACATTTCCGTTTAAACAAGCTATATAATTTTAAAAGAAAACATGCACATGATAAGGATAGCCGAGAAAAAACATAAATTTTAAGCGGAATTTGGGATAATTAATCAATAATTAACTTGTACAACTATGTTTCTATTTAAATATCATCGTTTCATTTAAATTTGTGTTTATTTATGGAAACAATTTTCACGAACAACGAGCAAAATGTACAATAATATGCGATAGTTTGTGGCAAACGTATGTAACGAATATAAGTTGTCCTCTATGCTTAGTTGGCGACAATTTCTTTGCAAGATCTACTATTATGTACGCACTCGTGGTAGTGAACTGAGTAATTTAAATGGTTAACGCATACAAAAAGTTGTCCGACATTCAATGATAAAACTTTAAATTGATCTAACGAGTAAGGAAGGCCTACTAAACCTTCAGGTGGCATTGAGGTGTAACGGATACGCTCGTAGAATCCGAATATCTATTAAAATCATTTCTGTTTAAACAGAAACTGGATAAATTTAAACAGAGACGTAACATTTTAAACAGAAACTTGATAAATTTAAACGGAAACATTTCTGTTTAAACAAAAAATTGTATAATTTTAAACGGAAACATGGACATGACGTGGTAAAAAGTCTTCCAAAGTTTGTTTTAAAAAAAATGTATTAATGTTAGACTTGATGTGATTGGGCGGATTTTTTCCCATTTTTAAGGGCAATGATGGAATTTCACAACATGGACCCAGTTCAAATGACCTCCAAGGGGTAAAAAGGAAGTGAAATGATAAAGGAATGACTGTCTGGGGTATTTAAAACTTACAGGGGTTATTTGGGAAATTTTAAACAGTGTAAGGGTAAATAGTAATTTTCCCTTAAAAATATATAATTTTTTTATTATATAATTCTTTAAACTTAAATCCATAGATATATTCGAAAAATGTCTTTTTAATAAATTTATTAATTTGAATATATTTAATTTGCTTGTTATAAACATGTCATAAGAATACACATAGAGTACAATAATAATGATAACAAAAAATAAATTCTTAGACTTAATTATTTAGAGTTAGCTAAATCACATAAATTCATAAATCGGTGAAAACTTCACACCTCGTAGAGACCGAGGTTATGTGTTAATATAGACCGCGAACGACGTGACTTAGAAAATAAAAGTTATAAACCTTGAGAATAAAAAAATATCAAACAAATCAAGGAATATCAAAACATTACAACCAATCTTAAGATCACTATTTCTATCTTTAACAATTATATTCCTCCATAACCAAGGAATATCTATAGGATCACTATTTCTATCTTTAACAAGCTATATAATTATTTTCTCTTTCATTATTATTTTATAAATAACCAATTAAAAGACTAGATAAATCAAGTTTCAAAATAATTTTTTTTTCATAAAATTTCTATTAAACATTTTTATACATATAAAACCTTTAAATTGAACTCATTATTTGTAATTACATCTTAACAAATATGAAATTACTATTTAAATCCATTCCATCCATTTCTAATATCAAACCCAGGCACACCAAATAAAAAAATAGATAATATTTCATTAACAAGGCAGCGTGGCCACTCTTCTAAGTCAAAAGGCTAGCTTGCTTTTCCATCTTTGACATGGTAACCCAACTTCCACGGCCAGCCGGAATCAAAATACCCTCATATATATGTATTTACAGTACCTATAAATTCAGATACTTGGTTGCTCTCTCTCTTTCATTAATTCATCTCCATATAATATATCCAATGGCTTCCTACTCAAACTTAATTGCCAAGCTCTTCCTCCTTCTCCAAATTATAACTAGTCTTTTATCAATCTCCTCTTTTAAAACAGTTTTATCATCACTTCATGATGCAGCACCAAACTCAACTGATCTCTTCAGAGAATACATTGGTGCTGAGTTCAACGGTGTCAAGTTCTCCGACGTCCCCATAAACCCACATGTGGACTTCCACTTCATCATCTCCTTCGCCATCGACTACACAACCACCTCCAACTCCCCTTCTCCTACCAATGGCCACTTCAACATCTTTTGGGACACTGATAACCTCACCCCTTCCCAAGTAATCTCCATCAAGCAAAACCACAACAACGTCAAAGTGGCTCTCAGTTTGGGAGGAGATAGCGTCGGTGATGGCCACTACGCATACTTCAACCCATCTTCAGTAGACTCATGGGTCAGCAACGCAGTCACTTCTCTGACCAACATCATCCAACAGTACAACTTAGACGGCATCGACATCGACTACGAGCACTTCGACGCCGATCCTGACACCTTCGCCGAGTGCATCGGCCGGTTACTGACCACTCTAAAGACCAACGGGCTCATATCCTTCGCTTCCATTGCACCCTACGATGATGATCAGGTTCAAAGCCATTACCAGGCGTTGTGGCGGAAATATGGACATGTCATAGACTATGTTAACTTTCAGTTCTATGCTTATGATGCTGGAACTACGGTGTCTCAGTTTTTGGGCTATTATGAGAGGCAGAGTGAGAAGTACAAAGGTGGTAAGATTTTGGCAAGCATGGCCACTGATGGCAGTGGTGGTTTGTCTCCTCAGAATGGGTTCTTTAGGGCGTGCACTACTTTGAGGGAGCAGGGTAAACTCCCAGGTATCTTCATCTGGTCTGCTGATGATTCCATGGCCAATGGTTTCCCTTATGAGAAGCGATCCCAATCATTAATGGCCGCCACCAAAAGTCAGCTTCCATAAATTTATTTTAACAGAATATATTCTATGTTATATATGTTCGTTCTGTTTATATATATATATATATACAAGCGCTGTATACTTTGAGTTTGAGTTTGTGAAAGTTAATTTAGTATCTTGTTTGTGTTAATACATATGGATACATATTACAGATGGAAGAAAGAGTCAATTTATTTTATTTTATTTAATTAAATTCATATGTAGATTTATTAGTTTGAATTGAATTTAATCAATATTTAGGACAACTGAGATAACTGAGATAACTACTTTATCAAAAACTGAGATAACTGAGATAACATAAAAAAAAAAAATCTAAAAAGCCATACACCACGCACTATTTAAGCATAGTTATTAACAAATTTTTTTAATAATAAATCTGTGTTTTATATTAGTATGATGTTTTTTTATAAAGTTTTTTATAAGTTGGTTTTTTTCTAAAATATTTGGATCGAAGTTTCTATTTTGTTATAACGTTTCATTATATTTGTAAATAAAATAAAATAAAATAAATTTTCATTATTTGTGTTATTTTTTATTAAAATGCTAATATAAAAAATTCATCAAAATTATGAATTTAAAAATAAAATTTATATTTTATTACTTATATGATTTTCCTTTATCTAGCTAAATAGAAGCTTCTATTTTGTAGGAACTTCAATGATTTATCTTATCTAATCTAAAATTTAAAACAAGTTATTAAAAAAAAGAAATTTTAAATCGTAAATGTTTGTTTAATTTGTAAGCTTTTTTGTTTCTAATTATCCATCTAAATAGAAGCTTCTATTTTGTAGGAATTTAAATGATTTATCTTATCTATTTTTAAAATTGTAAATGATCTATCATATCAAAAAACAAATTTAAAATTTTTAAATATTTGTTTAATTTGTACGCTTTTTGCTTAATTATATATCTAGATATCTAAAGAGATGCTATTTTTATAAAAAATTTAAATGATATATCTTATTTATTTTAAAATTTAATATAAAAATCTGTTATAATTTTAAATCACAAAATTTAAAAAATATATATTTTTTAATTTGTATTCTATTTTCTTATATATATATATATATATATAAATAGAAGTTGCTATTTTATTAGAGAGTTTCATTAATTGCTTGATTTCTTAGTTTTTGGAGTAGGAGAAAACTAATTGTAATCAAGTGCAATTCATGGCGTCAATGGAAGGAGCTTGTGCAATTATTCCCGGTTTCTATTTTAGACCAAGTGATGAAGATTTGATGATGGTCTATCTTTTGAATAAACTTTTCCAAAAACCTTTCCCTCCGTACATGATCGAAGAGTATGATGTCTATTCTACGGAGCCTTGGAATCTGCCAAGTAAGTAAAAATAATGATTATATTATTGATGTTGTTGTTATTATTATAATTATTATATATGTTCTTGAGTTCTTGATCATGATACATGGTGGATCAAGTTTAATTGTGAATATATCTTATATAAGAGCATGAAATTTCATTGATTATTATTGATAAATTGATTGATTATGTTCATGTAGACAACACGAGATATTCTCAAGATGGCAAGAGCTACTACTTCACAAGAGCCAAAAAATCAAGTCCAAGGAGCATGAGGTTGTTACGTCAAGCCGGGGATGGGTGTTGGCATATGAACGGCACTAACAAGAAGATACATGATAGAAACGGTGTGCATGTAGGCAGCACAACAGCCTTGACATACTTGCATGGATCAAATAAGAAGAAAACTAGATGGGTTATGCATGAGTACAGGGTTGATCACTCTTTCTATCGCAACTCAAATCCACAGGTAATTAATTAACTCAACTAGTTACCTATCTACTAATTTATTAATTAATTAATTAATTAACTCCTTCTGATTCACTATGTGTATATATATTGAATTATATATTATTCAAAACATATATACACTTTCATTAATATTTATTCAATGAAGCTAAATATTAATGAAGCAATTAGCTAGGAGTAATTAATTATTGATTTATAATTTATTAATACATTAATTAATTTACTAACGCCTTCTAATTTTATATATTGAATTATATATGATTCAAAACATATATACACTTCTATTAATGTTTATTCAATGAAGTAATTAGGAGTAACTAATTATTGATTTATAATTTATTAATTCATTAATTAATTTACTAACGCCTTCTAATTCACAATTTATATATTGAATTATATAATTCAAAACATATATACACTTCCATTAATGTTTATTCAATGAAGTAATTAGGAGTAACTAATTATTGATTTTTAGATATCTAGATGATGGTTGATTTACAATGTGATTATTAATGCATGCATGTTTTTAATTAGGCTACAGAGTTGGTGCTTTGTTGTATACTAGAATCCGGCAGAGGAGAGGAAATTAACAACTACAGCGGCATCAGCAACAATAGAAGTGATCAAGTCTTGGTACCGGCCGAGTCACATATGAACATGACAGTGTCCAAAAAAAAGAAAAACACAAATAGGCGATCAGGAGAAGTGTTTGTTATTGCCTGCCAACAATATGGAAGGCTTTGAAGCGTGTGCTGCTAATCCAATTAACAACAACAACAACAACAATATGGAAGGCTGTGAAGCATGTGCTGCTAATCCAATTAACAACAACAACAATATGGAAGGCTGTGAAGCATGTGCTGCTAATCTAATTAACAACAACAACAACAATATGGAAGGTTGTGAAGCATGTGCTGCTGATCTAATTAACGACGACAACAACAACAACAATATGGAAAGTTTTGTAGCATGGGCTGATAGTCTATGGGATGATAATATAATTAACGACAATAGCAACAACAACATTAATATGGAAGACTTTGAAGCATGGGTTGCTGATCTAATGAAAGTCGACGACGACAACAACAACAACATTAATAATGCTGATGAACTAGCAGTAGTACCAGAGACAAGAAGCACAACAAATAATATTGGATGCAATGATATGATCATGCAGAAAAAGAAGCAGCAACAGCAGCATCAACAGGTTGCTATGACCATGTAGAAGAAGCAGCAGCATTAACAGTGGATCATAGAACGATGGCCGGTTGTGATTCTTATTGCCAAGCTACTCCTCCGTCCTTGCCCATGTCCAAGCCCACGATCATCACAACTCAAGCAAACACAGAACCAGCTGAAGCTTCTGCAGTGAATGAATCTTATATTGATGATATTTCTCTTTCCTCAATAGACAACATGATTGAGTTTTTCTCAGTCTTATTCCGGTGAGGAATTGCAGCAGTTGCTACCTTCAGATGAGCAGAATACGATTCCTGAATGGTCTAAAAAAATCAACATTTCAGAATGTACAGCAGATTTGATCAGTACATAGAACAAGTTTAGAAAATTGTTATTCTTTATTGGATGTATATATATGAATACATCAATGAATTTTTGTATATATATTTTATTTTAAGAGAAATAAAAAGATGATATTTTCTCCGATAATATTGTTGTATATTGTGGAAGAATTTTTAATGAAATTTCAACTTCTGTAATATTAATTGATTCTGGACTTGATGATCATTAATTACGTCTGTAAAAAAACTAATCCTAAACAGTAGCAGTTATTCATGTATAGTTATTTCCTTGCCATGATACCAAACCAATCATACCGTGAGGCAGTGATCAGCTTCAGAGAATACAATTATTCCAAGAGTAAGGTCCAAAGTTAATCATGATAAAACCGAGGACAAGGCTCTCAATGCACTCGGTCTACATTACTTCAGTTCTAATCACAAAGCAATGTTCAAATTGTTCATTTTTAAATTCACCAAATTCACCAAAGATTTGAATTATAGTGTACTAGATGTACAGCAGGACATCAAATTAACAAGTAAACTAGAGCACTGAGACAATTAATTAGTTCCCCCATTCACTTATCCTCCAAGCTCATTGAATATCCGTTTAAAGAATTTTCTCCAGCTCAAGCATCAATTTGTGCCAGACCCCTTTTTCTTCTAACAGCTTCTCCAAACCAGCATTTTAGGATTTACATTGGCCACTTCATCAATGGAAGCAACCTTTTGTTTAAAATGAACCGTGCATTTTTTTTTTTTAATAGCAAATGTGGACAAGCCTCCTGTCAAAGATAGGTACATGCGAAGAGCTTATTAGCTCTACAACATTTACGCCTTTCACCTTTCATCTATGTAAAATAGAATTCAAACCTAACTTTACGACGGATTGAACACCTTATGAAAGTGATCCAGTGTTAATAGATAGAATGGTCGTTGACATCATACATGTTCTTTGTTGTTGTTATATATTTCACTCTTTTATTCATGTAATTAAGAGTAGTTTCTATACTAGAAATAAAAACTTTGTTAATAAAAGAGTTTAAACAATTTTTCATTAAAACACTCTTAAAAAAACTGTAGGAACAAATTGATCAAAGTTATAATGAGGCATCTATTATATTTAATTGTTCAAATTGACTTTACCTACTTATTGTTAATTCAAGTGGCAGATTTTTATTGATAAATTGAATATTAAATTGTTTATTAATTCCCCCCCTAAAATCAAGGTTTCCCCACCAACCTGCACATATATGAAATTAAATTTTGTCAAGTAATATTAATGTCAAAGTTGTGTTCAGTTTGCATTAATGAAGGTTACATTGTTTAGACTCTTTTAAATTGTTGCATTTATTCTTGCCTCTAACATTAATATTAGTGTTGGGTAATATATCAATGTTTAGTTATGAATCAACAATTGTATATCAATAACATCAGAGGAAAATTAGGCATCAGTTACAAATTTTAAATATTACAAACAATCTCTTTACATACAATAAAAAGTAGCTGGTATAAAGAAATAACAACAAACAAAGATCACTAGAAGTGGAGATTGAGAGACGACCATATATAAATTAAGACTTCACTACTAGAACAAGAACAACAAATGCCAGCATAACGAACAACTCAAAAATAACAATACAATAAAAATAAAATAGCTAGTCCTTAGACTCCCAGGAGAGGGGACCTAGCTAGGAGCAATCCTCAATTGATCTAACCTTTTTTCTAGCTAGATTGCCTGATTTTGTCTATTATCCAAAGAACTCCTAGTTTAGCTTTGTAATTAAGTATAGCTGAGTTTTTCAATCATGTCTTCTTTGCATCCGGTGCAACTTCAACAAACTGATTATAACAATCTTATTCCCATGCTTATTGCCATCTTTACTTCAATGACCTAATTGCTTTGACAATATGCCAGTGTATTTTATCCGGTTAATATTTGATTAAATGTAATATTAATATTAAATAATAAGTCATTTATTTGAATTTTAGTCTGAATTAATAAACAAGGATCAGTCTTATTTAAATCCTAGCTAACTAGAATAAAAACAAAAGAATAAAATGAAAAAAGTGATTATTTAATCTTTACATCATAGTTTAGAATGTATTTTTATATGATAACTTCATATGGTATAAATCAAATTGTGAAAAAAAAATTAGTGTAAACTCGTTAGCGTACTTTATTTTATTCAATTACTATTTTTTTATTAAAAAAGATTAATTTTTTTATAAAATAGATAAATAATGAATTTATTAAAAAAATGAAATAAAAAAATACAAATACAAACCGTGTCTAAAGTCTAATGGGTGTGAAAATTTAGAAGAGAAGGCAAAATATAAAGACAAACTATAAGTACAAAGGCACAACAGCGTAAAGACGTCTCCAGTCCAGCTCTCCTACCTAAGTGTAGATAAATTTGTTAAAAAAAAACTTAGCTTAATTCTTTGGATAGATAAATTTGTGTTTGATTCCTTCCTATGTTTTCAATCCACTAGTTACTATTATTTCAGAACAAATTAAGTGTAATTTAACACTCCTAACAAAAATGGTCAGCTGCATGCCCTTTCATTATGTTGATTTTAATTCCATCCACAGCTAACAAACAACACTGCTTAACTTCCCACAACGTAATATTTGTCTTGGTTCTAGTGCAGTGATTTGCAACAATTTATTTTCAGTATCAAATTTTATTTTATGTTAGGGTAATTTAAAAAAAAAACTTTGTAATTAATGTGGACTAGCCCAATCACCATGTTTGGTTGAATAAAGTGGATAAATCACAGATTTATTAAAAAAAAGAGAGAAGGTAACAGAGAACACCAAGTATAAAAGAAAATTAAAGTACCAGACATAAGATAAAATAAAAGACTGTTTTCCTCACCAGGGATGAGAAAAACAAATCAGAACTGAAGGAAAAAACAGAAAAGACAATGAGAGAAAAGATAACAAGCCGGGCCGGCGAAGTCAACCATCAAGAGACGCAGGCCTGTCCAGCAACAACGAGAGCGGATTACTCCTGACTAGAGGTATGCACCGAATCACCAGTGGGATCGGTTGATCTAGAGCTAAGGAAGTTAAGAGATCGTTTAATCCTCTGAACAACATCTGAGGGTTCCTGCTGGTGAGCCTTCGCATCTGCAGAAATCCAAGAGAGAAGCAAATTAGTTGTTTTGTAGAGAGTAGAAAAAATGGGAGACTGAATTTGATTAAAAAAAACGGTTGTTGCGTTCCAGCCAGATATTCCAGAAGATTGCTCTAGAACAGAGATCCCAGATAATCCTGGAAGTAGGATTCAAAGAGGGGATCCAGGTGGTCCAGATATTAGAGACAGAGGATGGAAGAGTCTCAATATCTAATAAATATTTAAAGTAAGACCAAATTCTTTCTGAGAAAATACAATCAATGAAAAGGTGGTCCACTATTTCTGAGTTGTTATGACCAAGGTTGTCGACTCGTGACCCAGCCCTACTGGTTCAATCGGAAAAACCGGAACCCAGTCATGTGGCTACTGCAGATATCCCCATTGACCCTGGGTATTAAAAAAACCCGGTAGTTAACTCGGTGACCCAGGCGGTTCAACCGGGAACCGGTTGACCCGGCCGGGTCAATCGGGTCACAATGTTTAATTTTTTTTTACATTATTTAATAATTTATTATTATTTTCTCATTAAAAATCACAAAATCGTGTATATTTATTAATATTAATTTATAATTTATAATCAATAAATAGAATTACAATATATATTACAAAAATTAACATTTAAAAATAAAATATATTAATGTGTTATGTAAATACTTTCTAAAAATTTAATTTATTAAGAAAATAAAACAATAAATGAGTGTAATTTTATTATAAAAATATAAAATTAAAGTATTCTAATTAAATAAAAAATATAAGAAAATCTAAAACAAAATAAAAACTCAATTGAGATATAAGAATTAGTGAATTAAATTTCTTATTTATTTTAACAAAATCAACCAATAAACAAATATATAAATAAATAACATCGAGAGAAGTTCGATAATTATATATTAATATATTAAATTTGTAAATATTTAAAAATGTAAAAATAAATGATATAATTAGAAAACTCTACTGTATATAAGGTCATTTATCAATTTAAATATCAAATTTGAGTAGGTTTTTATAATATAATTATGGGTTTAATATTATATTTGCTTATTATTAATTATTATAATATTTTTTATATTTAATTATTGACCCCGGTTCAACCCCGGTTCGACCCGGTCGAACCCATTGACCCCTGACCCCTGGGCTTAGCCGAGTCATTGTCCGGGCCGGGTCTGACAACCTTGGTTATGACATAGTATACATGTGTCAGTGGCATTTGGATTACAACCTTTTTTAAAAAGATTCTCAAGAGTCAGAATTTTATTGTCCCATGCAAGCCAACAGAATAGAGTTATTTTACTAGGTGATTTTATCTTCCAAAATTTGGAGTGAAGTTGACTGCAGATTCCTCCATCAATAAGGAAGTTGTGGTATGATTTGACAGAGAAGGCTCCATTACTATTCAATGACCAGAGAAAGGAATCCTCTTGGTCATTGGGACAATTCGGAATATAATTTTGAATTATGTCAAAGTCGTCTGTGGAGGTTGTTGTGAAAGTATTACCACGGGAATTAAGAATATGAAAAAACTGTCAGACTGTAATCCAAGGAAAAGAACAGTCCAAAAAGAGTGATGGCCAACGATCTTTTGGAGATATACCCTCCAACCATCTATCAAACCAAATAAGTGTATCATTACCACTCCCAATTGATTTGATAATACATGATCGAAATGAGGGTAGAATGGCATTAATTCCCGACCAGAAGAAAGGCTTATTTCTAGGTGGTTGATGGTATAAATTGCCAAGCGATTCTCTAATGGCGTAGTTGGCATTGATTATCTTGGTCCAACAAGAAACCGGCTTTGTTGTAATTTTCCACCACCACTTACCCAGCAACACGTTGTTGAAGACCTGTAAATCTAAAATACCCCAACCACCCATGTTACGAGGTCGACTGATTCTTTTCCAAGCAATTAATCTAATTCCCTTAGGTCCAAGATCCGGGCCCTTCCAAAGAAAGTCTCTTCTGATTTTATCGATTTCATGAATAACCCAAGCATGAAGTTTGAATACTGACATCCAGTACACTGGGAGTGATGAAAGTACAGAATCGATAAGGGTAAGTCGACCCCCCAGGGAAAGGTAAATTGATTTCCAGTGTGAAAGTCTATCGCGAACGGTATCAATTAACCTTGTCCAATCTTGTCGCCTAGGACGTCTACCAGAGAAGGGAACACCCAGATATGTAATGGGTAGACAATCCCTATTACAATTGAGAATTCTAGCTGAAGATGAGTGAGGTTGGTAACCAAAATTTGTGGAGTAAAGACAGCTCTTTGAAAAATTAATTGAAAGACCAGAACAACCTTCAAAGAGATAAAGTAATAATTTAATGATTTTGAGATCATCGTGTTAAATTGTGTTTCATATTTAGAAAGAAAAAAAAAATCCCTTTAATTTTAAAATTATTTTATTATATAAAATGTAAATTATTAAAATATAATATTATGAAAAGACACATATGAGTTGAGATCAACAGTGTTTTATTAATGAATGATAACTATTTAACATGAAATATTAATTTATGTTTACTCTAATTAAGACTAAAACATTTGTTTTTGTTATTATTATTGTATCTTATGTATTTATGTGTATTCTTGTTTTATAAAGAAGAAAGTACAGCTCTCATAGAAGATGGAATGAATCATTGATTACTATATAAGTTGAGGTCTTATCACATACCACTAAAATTAATTTATGAAGCAAATTGTCATACATCAATATTGCAAATATTCTCTCTTATTGAAAGGAACGTGTCACTAAGACTTTATAGTGCAAATTGTCATACGTCAACAATGTATATATTTTTCTCTTATTGAAAGTAACATACATAAGACTTTAAGCCCTTGTTTGGTTCAGAGGGGTGAGGGAGAGTGAGGGGGGGGAGTATGGAGGGTTTGAGAAAATATCAGTATTGGTTCATGGAGGGGTGTAGAGGAGTAGTTTATTTTTTTGTTTAGTTGAAAAGAGGAGTGGGGAGGAGAGAGAAAGAGCAGTAATGCTAGTATTTCGACTATTTTGCTCTTGTACAATAAAATAGGTAATAATATATATAATAATCAATTGTAGAATAATAATAATAACACAATATATAATATATGATAAACATTATAAAACACACACAATAATTAGGGAAAAATATTTATTCGAAAAAAAAAATTATGAGTCATAACATCTTGATTATAATTGACAAATATTGGTTAAAATGTGAACACCTAATGATCATTCAAACATACCCTATTTTTGTCATATTTTTTCATAAACTTAAAAAAAAAATGGTGAAAACATACTTGGAAAGCATACCCTATTTTTTTCATATTTAACAAAAATTATGCTCATGATAAACATATTCACAATCCCAAACAAACAATCACTAGGATACAATAGGAATTCTACATATAGGTGAAGGGCATTAATAGTATTTTGCATTATTTAAAAAAAATAAAAAAACAATAAACATCCACTCTACCAAAAGACCCCAATTTAGGGGAGTGGATTATGAGGGGTGAGGAGGGATGAGGCACCCCTCCTCACCCCCTCTCACCCCCCTTCACTCCCTCAACCAAACAACACCCATACCCCCCAACACCCTCTCCTCCCTCCTCCAACCAAACAAAGCCTAGAACAGCAAATCTATATTGCCAAACTAGCTTCAATGGCTCATTAATATTTTGGACTTATCTTCATGTAAAAGTCAACCTAGTTATTAATGCATAGAATCATATACATACAACAGCTGATATTTATTCAACAGTTACAGTTAATATTTAACAATAAATTAATGATAATGGCTAAAGTTGTACAAGTCTTGTGAATGTTTTGTTGAAACCAAAAGCAAACAAAATAAAACGAAAACGAAGCGCTTGCAATAGACTTGAACTATATATATATATATATATATAGTTTCATAAATCCAAAAGGATCATTAATTACCACTGTTCGGAATACAACAAATTACATTGAATTGCCAAACCAAAGAGGTTCCAAATGGTACAATAATTTGCATGGCCAGAATTGGCAGTTTAGCCTTAACCATCCATGATTAGACTAGTAAACCTTGTCCAGAAAATATATATAAAATTTGAGATTATCTATACTATGCATCATACATCAACACTTTTATTTTTTAATTTTAATTTTTATTTTTATTTTCGCCATTCCTAACAAAGATGATAAGACTGCATGTCTTTTTATTATGTTAATTTTCTTTCCAATCACTTTTAGCTAACAAGCAACACAGTTCTCCTTATTTCCCACCACTCTATATTTAATTTACAAAGAATATTAATTTACAAAGAGATTAATACGTAAAATAAATTAAATTTTATATATAAATATTTTCAAATATTTGAATTAAATTATAATTTACAATGCTATTGTCAAATCCCTCCCTATTTATACACTATTCATCTGGGATTGTTATGTCATTTTTATACAGTATATCCGGACTTCAGTACTGGTTGGTACTATTTATATTTAAAAAAATGTGCTTATTACCTATTATTCAAAAAAAAATGATAATGAGAGTAATTATAAAAATTGTTAATGATTAATTTGCTGAAGATATAAAACTCTCTCATTCTCTCCCTATAAAATATTGATAAAATTTTAATATTTACATTAATTGCTTGAAACAAAAGAATTGTGGTCACTTCTTATAAAAAATCACGTATATTTATTTTTTATAATATATTTAATGTGATTAATTTTGTATTTTACGTGGAGTCCACCATATTATTTATGATTATTATTTACTTAATTGCGTATTATAATAACAACAAATTTTAAAAAAAATAGCAAATGATGTGACATAAAATCACCTAGTAAAACAAGTGTGATTAATATTGTATTTTACGTGGAGTCCACCATATTATTTATGATTGTTATTTATTTAATGACATATTCTACTAATGACAAACCTAGAAAAAAAAAATAACAATTAATGTGGCATAAAATCAAGTAGTAAAACAATATGTAATTAAGTATGCATTTTAATACAATAAAATTTATTGGTTCAACAATAACGATAGCGATAAACACTTTTATCCAAAGTTACATGTATATATATATATATATATATAGAGAGAGAGAGAGAGAGAGAGAGAGAGAGAGAGAGAGAGAGAGAGAGAGAAATGGTGTAAAAGAGCGGACACAATTTTTTTTTAAAAAAATATAAACATTAATTGTTTGTCACTATTTTTGAAATATTTTTGATATATAATGAGAAATTATTTAGTTTACCCATTATTTATATTAATTGAATAATTTTTTTAAATTTGATTACATAATTTATTTTAATCTTTGATTAAGATAAACATATTTTTGCTTAATAATTTTAATTAATATTTAATTAATGAAAAAAATGACAATAGTTAATTTATCTCAATTAACTATTATCCTAAAAAATAATGAAATTTCCATGCCTATAAGTATGTATTCTCAATAATTCTTAAACAAATTAACAGTTTAAAAATTAGAGATTATATATATATATATATATTTAAAAGTGGATGAATCACATTCATTAAAATTAAAATAGTACAGAAAACCTCCACATAACTACTTATAGCCTCTTCTATATTGATTTTAAAAAAATATAAAAAATAGAATGCTTCCCAAGAATATAGTGTTAAAATGATATATGAGAGAAAACTAATAATTAAATACATTGACTCATGTTAATAATATTTGAAATGATGTTAAATGAAGAACACGAATTCCTATATTCTCACGTTTCATGCTAAAAAAAAAAATTTTTTTTTTAAAAAAAACATTGTTATGCGGTTGCTTTGAAAAAGCTAGGAAAATTAGCATTGATAATTGAAATTATTTAATAAGCCATTTTTTTCAATCTAATATGCATTAATTTGATTTATCTTATTGGATTAATCCAAATATTGCTTTGATTGTTGTTTTTGGAATTGAATTGTTACTTTAGTTTTTTTTTACTGAATTTTATTAATATTATGTCAGAATATTTTTTTCATTTTATAAAAAAATATCTTAGATGACACTTTAGTGTTGTTATATTATTATATATAATAATATTATATTTATTGACACCACTACATGAATTTTCTAGCTCCATCACTGCTCATTGCAGAGCCTGAAGTTTATGTGAATACTGGGAGCAAGACAATGCTTTCTAAACAAGCATTGGGTTGCGCCATATATATATATATATGAAAGGGTATAGAATACAATGATATATTTGTTGAATCAAATACATGGTTTAATAACGAACCATTTTATCATTTTAATTAGTTGATAATATTAGCTTCATTGACAGATTTTTTGACAATGGGTGATGTCTACCCATTTGCACAGGAGGAGAACATGTATTCACTGTGTCGTCACACCAAAACAACTCCTTTTGTCACTGCTGCTGCTGCTGCTGCTGCTGCTGCTGAGCAAGCCCAGAAAGATGATCAAGTACCGCTGGGAAACGTTTCCAACAATATTAATATTAATGGAGGCAATGTAGAACCAGGATCAGTTAATACTGATATTGATCACCATGGAAACATGGTTGAAACAGTAAACACAAGGGTCACAACCCAAGAAATCCACAAACAGTTGATGCTTTGGCAGTGAAGATGAATATAGTGATGACATTTTTTTTTTCTAAATAGAAAGCATGGATGCAGGACGGAACTAGGACTTGATGGTAGGGGTTGAAGTCTAAAACCAAGATAAAAAAATAAAAAGTAAAAAAAAATCCAACAAAATAATTATTTTAAATAAAAAATAATGTGATAATATAACAAAAATTTGAATGCACATATTAAAAAAAATATAAAGTATAATTTAAAATTTTGTTATTATCGATAGCAAATAGCAAATATATGAGATTTTCAATAATTCAAATACATCTCAAGTTTGTATTTTTTTAAAATATGGTAAAATTGATCACTCTCACTACATACAACTAAACTATTGTTTATTAAAAATTTTTTGTTGTTTCACTCTAGCATATATAGTATATTATAACATATATGTATATATATATATTAGGCGATCATGATCAATTCAAAATTTTTTTAAATTACAAAAATTTGTATATAAGATTTATTTAATTAAAATTTTGAAATAATAGTAATGTTTAAATTAAAAAATAAAATGTGACAAAAATACCGGATTTGATCTTGGGTGGGGTCAAGAGATCACATACTTTATGGATAAACCCACTAACCACTCAAGCACACTCACACTCCACATTTTATATATTCAAATATTGTATTTTACATTAAATTAAGTATAAAAAAAATCGAAAATCATCAAATCTTATATTGCTTAAAAGTATTCTCTCCGGCGCGGAAAGGGGCTTCAGCCCCTGCTAGCCCCCTGATTCCGCCCATGCATGGATGAGTTTTTAGAGTCTTATTACGGCACCAGTTGCAAGATAATTCGGATGAGTGGAATAATTCTCTTGAATGGTTTCCAACTTCCAAGAATTGACATTTCAGAATGACTGTACAGAAGATATCAGTACATAGATATATATAGAACAAGAAAGTTTTGATTCTTGTTGTTCTTTACCGTGTATATATGAACGTACATCAATGATTTTTTTTAATTGATTTTAAGGGAAAGATGATATATATTTTCTCCATATATATTATTGTATATTGTGCTAGAATTTTTTTATGAAATTTCAACTTCTGTAATTAATTTTAATTGATTCTGGCCTTGATAATCATTAATTACATCCATATCAAGCTTAACAAGTTATTGATGTGAAGAATTAATCCTGAACAATAGCGGTTTTTCATGTAAAAGTTGTTCACTTGCCATGGATGATATGGTACTACTGTACGTGATGTGAGGCAGTCAGCTTCAGCCTTCAGAGAATAACATTAATAAGCACCAAAATTAATCATGATAGAAGCCACAACAAGGCTGCATGCACTCCATCTGCATATTTTCAAGTTCTGATCACAAAGAAATATTGTTGAAATATATTAGGTTTTAAATTCATCATAGATCTGAATAACAATGCACTAGATACAGGTGGGTATCAAATGAGTAAGCTATATTACTAAGTTAAATAATGGCTTCAATCAATCATGCTCCAAGGTGATTGGATCCCTTTAAAGAATTTTCTCAAACTCAGCCATTAATTTGTGTGAGACCAGACTCTTTAATTTTCCTCCTCTAGCTTCCTCTGAACTAGCATTTTAGAATTTACATTGGTGACTCACTTTAAACCAATTAATGCAAACATGCGTTATTATTAACTCTCAATTATGTGTATTGAAAGTGAGTCAAATTTTTAATTTCTTTGATGTG